>NC_057798.1:142293684-142301110 GCF_018294505.1 Triticum aestivum | reverse complement strand
GGAGGTGGCGACCCGTGGCGGAGCGGCTCTGGCGGGACGGGCTCCCGTCCCGGCGACCCGCGGTGCGAGGCAGCGGTGAAGGGCGCTGCTGCGGGAGGCGAACGGCGCGGCTGCGGGGAGGAGGAGGAGGTCGGGGGGGGGGCGGTGATGGGGTCATGTACCTAGGGTAGGGTCACAGACCTGATCTAAGTACCCTGCCCAAGGACACCCTTAGAAGAGGTCACCTTCCAGTCGACCAACGAGGGACTCACTCGACTGACTTGAAGGACTCGACCATGAAGACTCACTCGACCACAAGAAGGTCAAGAGGCACTCTGCACTGCAACAGCCTGTAATTAAGTAGACTTTATGATAGTAAAGACACTTTATGTGGGGCGTTACCAGTAACGCCCCAGACTTAACTCACCTTAAACCCTCTCCTACGTGGGCTGGCTGGGGTCCTGGCGCACTCTATATAAGCCACCCCCCTCCACAGGTAGAGGGGTTCGGCATCTTGTAACTGATATACATATAATCCACTCGATCGCCTCCGGGCTCCGAGACGTAGGGCTTTTACTTCCTCCGAGAAGGGCCTGAACTCGTACATCTCTTGTGTTTACAACCTCTCCATAGCTAGGACCTTGCCTCTCCATACCTACCCCCCCACTCTACTGTCAGGCTTAGAACCACGACAGTTGGCGCCCACCGTGGGGCCGGTGTTTTAGCGATTTTATGGAGAAGTTGCGATTCTTCCGAGTACTTTCATCATGGTGGCTGATGGAGTTTTGGTCGAGGGCCGAGAGATCCGTCTCAGTGTTCTCACCTTCGTCGCCGACGACTCCGCCTGGCTCCAGGAGGCTCCACTCGACGTCGATGCGCTCCCCGTCCGCGGTGCGACGCATTTCTGCGCATGTGTCCGCGGCGTTCTGCTGCGGCAACCGTCGACCCCGTATCGGTCGACTCCCCCATCGGCCACCCTCCCGGTCTCCCGCCAGCGCAAGCGCTCGGGCCGGTCGAGGCTTCAGCGGTGGGTGAGGCACGCGGTGGCTCGCCAGACGGCCACCACCCAAGTTGCGGCAATCGAGCCCGACGAATCTCTTTACAGCCTGTTCGATCTGTCGACTGGCTCCGTAGAGACTGCATCCGAGTGCGATAGCAATGATCCAGCGGCGGAAATCCTGATGGTCGACGGGCCCCGTAGTCCCCCTGGCTTCGCCCGTGATGGTGGGGCAGGCGACGGAGGCGACCCCGCACGAGACCACGAAGAGTACCAGCCCGAGCCACTCGACTCTCTGCAAAGAGAGGAACTTCGCCGCAGGAACGTGGATGCCCTGCGTACTCCCATCGCAGGAGAAACCCCCGAGGCTCGCGCCTTGGAGGAGGCACGTTTGGCCAACTTGGCCGAACGCACTCGCCTGGAGAATCTTCAGCGAGCACTCGACGAGCGCACGGCAACGAGTTCCCGACACCAGTCGACATCAACTCTTCCCGCCGACTCAGGTATATGGAACCCCAATCCAGAATTTAGCAGCTGCGACCCGTATTGCAGAGTCCATCCAGCCCTCTCAGTCGGAAGCTGGCAGAGGCTTGATGCAGATCAGGGATCTGCTCCGGGCAGCAGGAGACCAGAATTCAGCCGTGTCGTAGTCGCGCAACAGAATTCACAGTCGATCCGTCGCTGCGAATATGGTTCAGTCGGCTCACAGTCCCAGATCGCCTCCGCGGCGTGAAGGGCGCGAGAATCGGCGAGACCAATATGGTGATCGACTCGACCAAGATGATAGGCGTCGAGTGCCCAATTCCCCTCCGAGGGGTGGGTCTTACGCTCCTCGGCAGCAAGATGATAGGCGTCAGTTCAGTACAGGGCGAAGAGTTCCAGTCGACCCCAGAGAACCAGGCTTTGACGCGCGATCCATTATCGTGCAAGGTTTGGTCGACCGGAACAGAGCCCATCGAGGCGGACTCGACAGAGATGCGCCCACAAGCAGTCGAGTGCATGTTTCTGGTCCTGAATGTTTCAGCAGAGCAATCAGAGCCGCAGTTATCCCTCCCAATTTCAGGTTGGCAACAGGAGTCAGCAAGTTCACTGGTGAGTCTAAGCCTGAAACTTGGCTTGAGGACTACCGAGTGGCGGTTCAGATTGGTGGTGGGAACGACGAGGTGGCCATGAAGCATTTGCCCCTCATGCTGGAAGGTTCTGCCAGGGCATGGTTGACTCAATTACCTCCTAGCAACATTTACACTTGGGAAGATCTGTCCCGAGTGTTCATCAGAACGTTTGAAGGAACTTGCAAACGACCGGCTGGACTGACGGAGTTGCAAGTCTGCGTGCAAAAGACCAATGAGACTCTCAGAGAGTATATTCAGAGATGGATCACTTTGCACAATACTGTGGAGAATGTGTCTGATCATCAGGCAGTCTGCGCCTTTAAAGATGGCGTCAAGAACAGAGAGTTGAGCTTGAAGTTTGGTCGAACCGGTGACATGACCTTGAGTCGGATGATGGAGATTGCTACCAAGTATGCCAACGGCGAAGAAGAAGACCGACTCCGAAGCGGCAAGCACAAGCCGAGCCAGTCGGAAAAGGGAAACACCAGTCGGAAACAGAAGCGGAAGGCTGAACCAGCAGCTCCTGGAGAGGCTCTGGCCGTGACTCAGGGAAAGTTTAAAGGGAAACCAAAAGGATCCTAGAACCCTAAGAAGGTGAAGGATAAAGAAGGGAACGACATGATGGATATGCCGTGTCACATCCACACGAAGAAAGACGAAGAGGGGAATATCATCTACCCGAAGCATACCACTCGCCAATGTCGACTCCTGATCCAGCAGTTTCAGGGAAAACAGTCTAAGGACAAGGAGAAGGAGTCGGACAAGGCCGAAGACAAGGAGGACAGTGAGGAAGGATATCCGCATATCAACTCCACTCTGATGATCTTTGCAGATGTGGAAAGCAAGAGTCGATTGAAAGTCATTAACCGAGAAGTGAACATGGTTGCCCCAGCAAAAGCAAATTATCTGAAATGGTCCCAAATACCCATCACATTCGACCAATCTGATCACCCGACTCATATTGCCACCCCTGGGAGGCAAGCTTTGGTGGTCGATCCAGTTGTCGAAGGCACTCGACTGACAAAAGTGCTGATGGACGGTGGAAGCGGGCTAAATTTGTTGTATGCAGACACACTGAAAGGAATGGGCATTCCGATGTCCCGATTGAGCACCAGTAACATGAGCTTTCATGGAGTTATACCAGGGAAGAAAGCCGAGTCACTCGGCCAAATAGCTCTGGACGTGGTGTTTGGTGATTCGAAACATTTTCGCAAAGAAAAGTTGACGTTTGAGGTCGTGGATTTTCAGAGTGCATATCATGCCATTTTGGGGAGACCAGCTTACGCACGGTTCATGGCTCGACCATGTTACGTGTACCTCAAATTGAAGATGCCCGGCCCCAAAGGAGTGATCACTGTCACCGATGATCGGAAAAAGGCAGAAGAGTGCTTTCAGAAGGGCTCAAAGATTGCCGATTCCCAGGTGACAGAGGTCCAATTCGAAGAATACAAGCAAAATGCAGATCCGAGTGATTTGCTGCGATCCAAGAAACCCGCCACAGAGTCTGCATTTCAGTCGTCCGGTGCGACGAAGCCTGTTCACATTCACCCGACCCACATCTCCACAACACTCGACCCGAAATAGGAAGAAGCGCTCATCCAGTTCCTCCATGAGAACTGGGACATTTTTGCATGGAAGCCCGCTGACATGCCAGGTGTTCCCAGGGGACTGGCTGAGCATCGCCTAAGAGTCGACTCATCTGCAAAACCGGTCAAAGAGCATCTTCGGTGGTCCGCCGTCCAGAAGAGAAAAGCCATTGGTGAGGAAGTGGCTCGACTGTTGGCGGCAGGATTTATTCGAGAGATATACCACTCCGAGTGGCTCGCTAATGTCGTCATGGTTCCTAAGAAGGACAAATCGCTCCGAATGTGCATTGATTTCAAGCACATCAACCGGGCCTGCCCGAAAGATCATTTTCCCTCTCCCTCGCATAGATCAAATTGTTGACTCGACCGCGGGATGCGAGAGACTGTCTTTTCTAGACGCCTACTCCGGGTACCACCAGATCCGTCTGTACGGACCCGACGAGATAAAAACAGCTTTCATCACTCCATTCGGGTGCTTCTGCTATATCACCATGCCATTCGGCCTCAAGAATGCCGGAGCCACATTTATGCGAATGATTCAGAAGTGTCTACTCACTCAAATCAGTCGGAATGTGGAAGCATATATGGATGATATCGTTGTCAAGTCACGAAAAGGTTCCGACCTGCTCGCTGATCTCGCTGAAACATTTGCCAACCTCAGAAGGTATGATATCAAGCTCAACCCATCAAAGTGCACATTCGGAGTTCCTGGTGGCAAGTTACTCGGTTTTCTCGTTTCCGAGCGAGGGATCGACGCTAATCCAGAAAAGATCGGCACTATTCTCCGAATGAAACGCCCTGTGCGAGTGCACGATGTCCAGAAGCTTACTGGATGCTTGGCCGCATTAAGTCGATTCATCTCACGACTCGGTGAAAAGGCATTGCCTCTTTACCGACTGATGAAGAAGGCAGACAAGTTCGAGTGGACTCCAGAAGCTGATGCAGCGTTTGCCGAGCTAAAAGCTCTGCTCTCCACCCAGCCGGTGCTTGCTGCTCCAATCAGCAAAGAGCCTCTGTTGCTCTATATCGCAGCCACAGGACAAGTCGTCAGTACTGTGCTTACGGTCGAGCGGGAAGAAGAAGGAAAAGCTCTCAAAGTTTAGCGCCCAGTGTATTATTTGTCTGAAGTCTTGACTCCATCCAAGCAGAGATATCCTCATTATCAGAAGCTTGTGTATGGAATATACATGACCACAAAGAAGGTTGCTCATTATTTCTCTGATCATTCCATCACAGTCGTCAGCGACGCTCCACTATCAGAGATTTTGCACAACAGAGATGCAATTGGTCGAGTGGCCAAATGGGCAATTGAACTTCTTCCCCTTGATATCAAGTTTGAGGCAAAGAAAGCCATTAAGTCCCAGGCAATAGCAGATTTCCTCGCAGAGTGGATTGAACAGCAGCAGCCGACTGAAGTTCACTCGGAGCATTGGACCATGTTCTTTGCTGGCTCTAAGATGTTGAATGGTTCCGGTGCTGGGGTCGTCCTGGTTTCCCCCAGAGGAGATAAGCTCAGATATGTGCTCCAGATTCACTTTGATTCCTCCAACAATGAGGCAGAATATGAGGCCCTCTTATATGGGTTGCGCATGGCCATTTCACTCGGCGTTCGTCGCCTGATGGTCTATGGCGACTCGGATTTAGTGGTCAACCAAGTGATGAAGGAGTGGGACGTGAGAAGCCCAGCCATGACTGGATACTGCAGTGCAGTGAGGAAGCTGGAAAAGAAGTTCGAGGGGTTGGAGCTCCATCATATACCCCGACTGAAAAATCAAGCAGCTGATGATCTAGCAAAGATAGGATCCAAGAGAAAAGCCATTCCGAGTGGTGTGTTCTTGGAGCATATACACACTCCGTCAGTCAAAGAAGATCCTTTCACCGAAGAAGCTCCACAACCCAAGAGTGCCACATATCCGACTGAGGTTGAAGTCCCAGCAGTGGTCGACTTGGTCATGGAGATCTTGGTGGTCATTCCCGATTGGACGGTTCCATATATCGCGTATATCCTGAGAAAAGAGCTCCCGGAGGATGAGGAAGAGGCTCGACAGATCGTCCGCCGATCTAAGGCCTTTACCGTAATCAAAGGACAGTTATACAGAGAAAGCGTGACTGGAGTCGGTCAGAAGTGCATAACGCCGGAAGAAGGTCGAATCATCCTTAATGATATTCACTCGGGGACTTGTGGTCATCACGCGTCCTCTCGGACCATCGTGGCCAAAGCATACCGTGCCGGATTTTACTGGCCAAAGGCGAATGAGATGGCAAGGGAGATAGTGGATAAGTGCGAGGGGTGTCAGTTTTACTCGAATATGTCGCACAAGCCTGCATCAGCCTTGAAGACCATTCCACTCGTCTGGCCTTTCGCAGTATGGGGGTTGGACATGGTCGGTCCTTTGAGAACAGGGCGAAGTGGCTTCACGCATGTACTGGTGGCAGTCGACAAGTTCACCAAGTGGATTGAGGCTAAACCAATCAAGAACCTTGACGCCGGTACTGCTGTTAGCTTCATCAGGGAACTAATATTCAGATATGGAGTCCCGCACAGCATCATTACGGATAATGGGTCGAACTTTGACTCGGAGGAATTCAGAGATTTCTGTAACTCTCAAGGCACACGGATCGACTACGCTTTAGTCGCCCATCCGCAGTCGAATGGACAAGCAGAGCGAGCCAATGGCCTGATTCTCAAGGGATTGAAACCCCGACTGATGCATGATCTCAAGCATGCAGCTGGAGCTTGGGTCGACGAACTTCCCTCAGTGCTTTGGGGACTACGGACCACACCTAATCGGTCGACCGGAAGAACTCCATTCTTCTTGGTCTACGGAGCTGAAGCAGTCTTGCCGGGTGATCTTATCCACAATGCTCCTCGAGTCGAAATCTACAACGAAGCAGAAGCTGAACAAGCGCGGCAGGACGCAGTCGACCTTTTAGAGGAAGAAAGGGAGATGGCTCTGATCCGGTCGACCATCTACCAACAAGATTTGCGTCGTTTCCACGCCAGAAATGTGAGAGGTCGAGCCTTCCAGGAAGGAGATTTGGTTCTCCGAGTGGACCAGCACAAACCACACAAGCTTGCTCCTTCTTGGGAAGGTCCCTTCATCGTCACCAAGGTTCTCCACAATGGGGCGTACCGTCTTTACAACGTCGAGCATAATATCGACGAGCCCCGAGCTTGGAACGCGGAACTACTCCGCCCATTTTACACTTAAGTTTTATCACTCGGATGAGTTGCAGTAAAGTACTTCTGTAGTTCATGGACCTCAAAATAATAGTGTCATTTCATTTTGTCTAATAAAATTTCCCCTCAGTCGGTGACTTAGCCGCGAATCCGTTCCGCCTAAGTTTGTAAAAAATCCTACCGAGTGGTGAGCCAGACTCCCACTCGAAGGCTTAGCTGCGAATCCGTTTCGCCTAAGTAATCAAAAATCCTACCGAGTGAAGAGCAAACCTCTCACTCGGGGGCTTAGCTGCAGTCCAAGTACTCGCCTAAGTAAACAAAAATCCTACCGAGTGAAGAGCAAACCTCTCACTCGGGGGCTTAGCTGCAGCCCAGTGCTAGCCTAAGTTATCGAAATCCTTCCGAGTGAAGAGCAAACCTCTCACTCGGGGGCTTAGCTGCAGTCCAAGTACTCGCCTAAGTAAACAAAAATCCTACCGAGTGAAGAGCAAACCTCTCACTCGGGGGCTTAGCTGCAGCCCAGTGCTAACCTAAGTTATCGAAATCCTTCCGAGTGAAGAGCAAACCTCTC
>NC_057798.1:142286637-142293365 GCF_018294505.1 Triticum aestivum | reverse complement strand
TCGCCTAAGTAATCAAAAATCCTACCGAGTGAAGAGCAAACCTCTCACTCGGGGGCTTAGCTGCAGTCCGAGTACTCGCCTAAGTTATCGAAAATCCTACCGAGTGAAGAGCAAACCTCTCACTCGGAGGTTTAGCTGCAGCCCAGTGCTAGCCTAAGTTATCAAAATCCTTCCGAGTGAAGAGCAAACCTCTCACTCGGGGGCTTAGCTGCAGTCCGAGTACTCGCCTAAGTTATCGAAAATCCTACTGAGTGAAGAGCGAACCTCTCACTCAGAGGCTTAGCTGCAGCCCAGTGCTAGCCTAAGTTATCAAAATCCTTCCGAGTGAAGAGCAAACCTCTCACTCGGGGGCTTAGCTAGCGCCCAGTGCTCGCCTAAGTTATCAAAATCCTACCGAGTGAAGAGCAAACCTCTCACTCAGGGGCTTAGCTGCAGTCCAAGTACTTGCCTAAGTCCTACCGAGTGGTAAGCCAGACTTCCACTCGGAGGCTTAGCCGCAGCCCAGTGCTCGCCTAAGTGGACTAAGGAATAAGTCGATTGCAATAAAGGCGCCCTGCTTTGAACCTGCAAAAGACATTTCGAGCCAAAAGCAATCATATTCAAGCACCAAATTCAAGTTCGAATCGATATCTAAAGGAACCGAAAGTGCTCAGGCGCTAAGCCTGTTAAGGTTTATCGATTACAATTCCACTCGGCATACCGAGGCAAATTTAAAGCATCGAGCTTAGAAGAAGTGTTTTACCCCTCCTGCGGAGGGCTGGAAGGTGCAACAAACTCATCAAGATCAATTCCGTCTGCGATCCGAGTGGCAGCCGCAAGGAAAGTTTCCATAAAGGACCTGAAGTCATGTTTCTTGGTGTTGGCCACTCGGAGGGCCGCCAGCTTCTCTTCTCGCGCATATTTGCAGTGGACTCGGGCCAGACACAGAGCAACATCTGCACCGCACCGAGCCGAGGACTTCTTCCACTCCTGCACTCGACCCGGGATCGTGTTCAAGCGAGCCATCAGCGACTCAAGGTCATTCTGAAGTGTCTCCCCAGGCCAGAGCGTCGAGTCGATGCGAGATGTGGCGACCTTCAGCCTTGCAAGATAGTCCACGGCAGCTGCAACATGGGACTCCAGTCGGAAAACATTCATGGCAACTTCGTCGTTCACCGGAGAATTGACGGGGTCGAGGTTTGGTTCCAGCCGGCTAGTTTCTTCTTCAAAGTTTTGACAAAATTCTGCAAGGACGATCACCGAGTCAAGGTGATGGTCGAATGGAAAAACCACGATTGGAAATAATTGCCTAGCATAGAGGTTTACCTTCAAGCATAAGAAACAGCTTCTTGGCAAGACCACTTAGGAAGGCCTCCAGATCATTTTTCTTCCCAGTCAACTTACTGACTTGGTCGGTCAGGGCAGCTTTATCAGTTTTCAGTCGACTGACCTCCTTGTTGGCGATCCCAAGAGCAGCTTTCAGATTGGTATTGTCTTGTTCAAGCTTGGTGACTGAAGCTAGCTTCTCGTCAGCAAGCTTGATCTTCTCAGCTAGTTCAAGGTCTTTCTTCTGTTGGGCCTCCCTTACCTTACCTGCAAGTTACAGCATGATCAGATTTTGAAACAAACAAAGGGAAAAGCAGTCGTCAAGGTCTCACCAAACATACCTTCGGTCTCCTCCTTTGCTTTCGTCAGTTTCTCCTGAACCAGCTTCAAGTTCAGCTCGAGCTGAACGTGCTTGTTTTCCAGCTCAGAGTAGCGAGCCACAAGATCACAGGAGTTCTGCGAAGAACCAATCGACTAAATGTCAAATATAATTCACTTCCGAGTGAAAAAGGAAAAATCACACGTTTCTAAGACTACAGCCGAATACAAGCATTCGACCGTAGTCTCGGGGACTACACCCAGTGGGTGCACTCAGCGTGCCCCCACTAATCCTATCGAAGATAGAGTCGACCAGTCGACCTCAAAAAAAATTATAATCCACAGTCTCGGGGACTGTAATCTTTAAGACTGTAATCGACTGCAAGCAGTCGACCACAGTCTCGGGGACTACACCCAGTGGGTGCACTCAGCGTGCCCCCACCGGTTTGCGAAATCCATTCGACATAGTCGAATGACGCAAAGACTGAAATTATCAAACCTAAAGCCGACTGCCAGCAGTCGACCTTAGCCTTGGAGACTACACCCAGTGGGTGCACTCAGCGTGCCCCCACTAATCCTATTGAAGACAGAGTCGACCAGTCGACCAGTTTGCGAAATCCATTCGACATAGTCGAATGACGGAAAGCCTGAAATTATAAAGCCTAAGGCCGACTGCCAGCAGTCGACCTTAGCCTTGGGGACTACACCCAGCGGGTGCACTCAGCGTGCTCCCGCTAACACAGAGTCTGAATCGACACACCCAGTGGGTGGCTACTATAAATTCTATAAAGAAAAGTTTTTGATAGCATATCCTAACAGAACAGGCGGTGGTCGACTGACCTGAACATTGCTTTGAAGGGCGGAACTGGCGTCGTAAGCTGCCTGGCTCGCATCCCGGATGGTCCTTAACTGCTCCATCATGATCCCTGCCTGGCGTATCGCCTCCTTCGCGGCGCCAGCTTGGTCCTCTGGGACGTGGTGCGTCGTGAAGAGGGAGGGCTGCTGAGCACTCGTCAGTGGATCTGCGAAGGACACAGTGTGTCGAGTGGTATTCTCTTCCTCCGCAATCAGAGTCTCAGGCGCCGCCACATCCTGGGGCACCCTGCTGGCAGACGCTTTCCTACTCTTTCTGCGCTTCAGCGGTTCCTCATCCTCATCATCATCAGGGAGAGTGATAACAACATTGGGTGGAGCTACAGAGAAGAATCGGGATTAGAGATCATGAGTCAGTCGACTAAAAACGGCGTTAAGAATATAGTACCTGGTTTTGAGGTTGCTGCGTCCTCCATCTCATGGTCATCAGCCCGGGCTGAGGTCTCAGAAGTAGCAGCACTGCAACTCCAAAGAATCAGTCGACTAACTTCAGCGTCGACCAGAGACAAAGTTCACACAAAATAAGAAGACTTAAGCAGCATGATTACCCTGATATGGTGGGGATGGACACTTTCATCTTCGGCAGGAGCTTGGTCGGCTTCGACGGAGCCGCCCGGGGCTGCTTCGGCGCCTTTTCAGTCGGCGCCGGAGAGGTGGTCCGAGGGCGCTTGGTCGACTGTGCAACGGTCGCAACCCCCTTGCCACGTTCAGTCGAAGGGTCGTGGACAAGCTTCGACCGCCTTTCTGAGCGCGGTGGTACGACCTCCTCCTCCTCCTCTTCTTCCTTGTCTTCAGTGTCATCTTCATCACCGTCATCGTCGTCATCGTCATCATCATCCTCAGCAACGTCCGAGTCCCATTCCTCCTCCTCCTGGCTCTCGCCCCCACTCGCCTCACCCTCTTCAGTCGGAGCTTGTGCTCCATTGGGCATCGAGTACAGCTCGGTGAGGGCCTGATAGACATCAAGACAAGGATCAATCGGCCAATTGGCAGAATAAACAGAAATGAATATGACAAGAACACAGTGGAGAGCAGAGCAGGCATACCTTGTCTGGATCACTGTTGTGGTCGAGTGGAGGAATCCTTCTGGCTCCGCGTGGGTTATCCTTGTTTCCGGTAACGGCGGCCATCCATCTTTCCAAAGTGACATCGTCGACTGCTTCTGGATGGACTCGAGTCTCGTCTTCAGTCCCACAGTACAACCACATGCAGTGGCTCCGGAACTGAAGGGGCTGGATACGACGCCTAAGGAAAACCTTCAGGAGATCCATGCCCGTCACTCCCTCCCGAACCAACTGTACCACGCGCTCCATCAACATCTTCACGTCAGCTTTCTCCTCCGGAATCAACTTCAGAGAGGAGGGCTTGTTCACTCGGTCCATGGTAAACTGAGGGAGTCCACTCGACTGCCCCGGCGTCGACTGATCCTGGCAGTAGAACCAGGTCGACTGCCAGCCTCTGACTGACTCGGGAAAAGTCATGGCTGGGAAGGTGCTCTTATTCCTCACCTGGATCCCCAGGCCCCCACACATTTGGACGACTCGGGTTCTTTCGTCGCCTGGGCTCGCCTTCTTCACGGTCTGAGAGCGGCACGTGAATATATGCTTGAACAAGCCCCAGTGCGGTCGACAACCCAGAAAACCCTCACACATGGACACGAACGCGGCAAGATAGGCGATAGAATTTGGGGTAAAGTGGTGGAGCTGCGCTCCAAAGAAGTTCAAGAAACCACGGAAGAAAATACTCGGCGGCAAAGAAAATCCACGATCAACATGGGTGGCCAAGAGCACGCACTCACCC
This sequence comes from Triticum aestivum, assembly GCF_018294505.1. NCBI lineage: Eukaryota > Viridiplantae > Streptophyta > Magnoliopsida > Poales > Poaceae > Triticum > Triticum aestivum. The sequence goes on along the minus strand of NC_057798.1, from coordinate 142,289,069 downwards.
TCTTCTGGCTGGGGCTGCCACTCCTTCCCCGGAAGCCTCGCGGCTCCATGGGGGATCAAGCCCTTGTTGGCCATGTCGAGGAGATCTTTCTCCGTGATGGTCGACTGGATCCAATCTCCTTGGACCCAGCCCTTCGGCAGGCGGGATCTAGATGAAGACCCGCCGCGGCTGGTGGATCTCCTCTTCGCCTTCTCCGTCGCCGACGCCTTCTTCGCGCGTTCCAGCGCCGCCGTCTTCTCCTTGGCCATGGTTGCCGGCGAGACGCGCGAGGAGAGGTTGGGCGGAGGCGAGAGCGAGCGCGTCGGGCGGAGACGAAGGGAGCAGAGAAAGAGAATGCTGAGGCACTGTACAAAAAACCCTCGCCGGGCGCATTTATAAGGTCCCTTCCGAGTGAATGACAGGTGGGCCCGGTCGATCTAATCATATCCAGGAACAGTTATGCAGGCGGGTTACGTGGCGAAGAAAGCAGCGCGGGGATCGAGGCGTCTATATCCCGTCCCATCCGAACGCCGCGGTCCGCTCCGTTTCGCGCGCTTCCCCAAATTTCGCATCCCGCGGAATTCGCGAACGGCAGACCGGTCTGTCAGACGCAGGATTTCCTGCGATCCGTCGCTCGGAAATCGTCAAAGCCCGAAAGATCACTCGACGAAAGAAGAGAATGGATCGAGTCGACTGAAGACAAGTTGGTCACTATCAACGAAGAGATTCTTTGATCCAGAACAACGCACGACCAGTGCGCAAAAGTTAATCGGAAATAACATCAACTCCTTCCTCACTCGAAGCCTCAATCCATTCGGGGGCTAATGATGGGGTCATGTACCTAGGCTAGGGTCACAGACCTGATCTAAGTACCCTGCCCAAGGACACCCTTAGAAGAGGTCACCTTCCAGTCGACCAACGAGGGACTCACTCGACTGACTTGAAGGACTCGACCATGAAGACTCACTCGACCACAAGAAGGTCAAGAGGCACTCTGCACTGCAACGGCCTATAATTAAGTAGACTTTATGATAGTAAAGACACTTTATGTGGGGCGTTACCAGTAACGCCCCAGACTTAACTCACCTTAAACCCTCTCCTACGTGGGCTGGCTGGGGTCCTGGCGCACTCTATATAAGCCACCCCCCTCCACAGGTAGAGGGGTTCGGCATCTTGTAACTGATATACATATAATCCACTCGACCGCCTCCGGGCTCCGAGACGTAGGGCTTTTACTTCCTCCGAGAAGGGCCATCTCTTGTGTTTACAACCTCTCCATAGCTAGGACCTTGCCTCTCCATACCTACCCCCCACTCTACTGTCAGGCTTAGAACCACGACAGGCGGTCTGCAGGAGGAGGAGGAGGTCGTGCGGGGAGCGGGTTTTTTTTTATAGTGTGGGGCGATTAGCGATCGATCGTGGCTTGTTGCGTGGTTGGTAGCGTTAAACACAGAATGATTAAGGGCCATTAGATTTTGATGATGGATGGATGAGATTGTTTAGATTTGCCCCTCTTTTTTTTTATAGTGGTAGTAGACGCAGCCGTCTGAGTACATAACCGCATAATCTCCGTGTTGCGCGGGCTATCACTCGCGTCGTCGGGGTGGCAGTGGCGCAGAGCGCATGCGCCCGTCTCCTCCGCGCGGCTGTCCCGTGAGACGCTTCTTGAAATCGCGCCTGCTCCTGCTCTCGGGGCCCGCCGGGGAGGGGTGCACCCGCCTTCTCTACCCGCGAACCCACGCGGCTAATAAAGCCCAACGCTACTTAGCATTGGCATCATGTGTTTGCAACGATGTGGTGTGCAGCTGCGCAGAAGGATTCGCACCGAAGGAGCGCGGAGAAGACGCGCCTGCATGCTGCGAGGGGGCAGATGCCCAGTTTTCCAGGCCATCGAGCGTACGAGGTTGCTTTCTTGTGACTTGTTGTCAGGGGCATCATGGTTAGCTCAAGATGCCTGAAATTGTTTTTCATGACGTTCGCGGTCATTTAAGAGGCCGAATTTGCAAAGTCCCGTTGTAAATGCTCTAAGACTCTACGGTCAGTGGGACGCTGTATTTTGTTTCTAGAATACGTCAATACGCCTTCGCGGGCACTGACCGGGGCACCTCAAATTAGCCACTTTGCATCCGCCTCTCTCATATTTCATCTCCTAAATCCATACAAAGCATGCAAAAAAAAAACGTGCTACATCTACGTACTATCCTAACTACTCTTCGTCGTCGGAGATGTCCACGACGACGGTGTCGGGCACCGGCTGGACGGGCGGGTAGGAGGGCTCCGGCTCATCCTCCTCCCCCTGAAAGTCCTCCTCCTCGTCATCCTCCTCCCCCTCCTCCTCCGGATCCACTGCATCCGAAGGTAGCCCCGCCGCGATCCGGGTTTTGCGCCTAGTCCGAATCTGCTCAAGGAGCTCGAGCCGGCACTCCCGCGTCATAAATGGCTCGCTCGTCACC
>NC_057798.1:142275805-142286252 GCF_018294505.1 Triticum aestivum | reverse complement strand
ACGGCGGCGACAGGAGGAGGAAAATGTGGATGGATAGTAGGGCTTCAGTGCCGCCGGTCGACTTAAATAGTCGGGCAATACACTACGCGGCCCGCCGGAGCTGCGCCACGCGGCGCCACCGGTCCGACGGAGGAGACGAGTTTCGGACCGCCGGGTTTGAAGGCGTTTTCTGTGGGACCCCTTTATCAGTCCGACGTGGTGGGCGTGCCCGGACACTCCCATATCCGCCCCATATTTGGGCTGGATATGGGGGGTGCCGGTTAGCCCGGACATTTGAGACTTTTAGAGGCGTCCATCTGAATCGAAAAAATATGGTTGACCGGGCGTATGAGGCGGGTTTGAGACGCCCGACTGTGTAGATGTCCTTAGACACAATAACTCTCGCACAATCATGTGGCCAGTCATTTGAAACAATTGGACGCCGCCTAAACGCAAGTTCTTTGTGTGACGTATCATGCAAGATGGTGTGTGGACCGTGGACCGCCTCTAAAGAAGAGGATGGTCAATTTGTAGACTTTGTCACTAGGAGGAAGCTGGAGACTGCCGCACACATCACCTTAAAATGTCGGTTTGGGCTTCAATTTTTCAGTATTGGCAACTGGGACGATATCAACTCCTCCGCGGAGCTACCCCTTCACTGAAATGCGATAATCTTTGATGGAGCTACCCCTTCGCTGAAACATGTTCTTAGCAGGATCGAGGCTGAAGGCCATGTGTGGAAACAGGCTGTTCGAATTAATCTTGACATAATTTCAAAAAAGGAAATTAATCTTTTTTTTTGCGGGGAAAAAGGAATTAATCTTGACATGTGACATGTTAGCGTGTATGTGTGCACGACATGGGAGTACTAGCCGATCCGTGCATGTGTGCATGGCTTAGTATAGATAGTTAGTGCATGCATTAAGTTGTTAGTAGCACCGATAGATTAGTTAGCGTATATGGTACATCCTCTGTTCTTAAATGTAAGACGTTTTGGCAAGGTAGTATGAGAATATAAATGTACAAATCTAAAGCTAAAGCTAAGGTGGCACATTACACAAAGGTATGTACCCAGGACTGAACCAAAGAGAAAATGTACCATAGTCCGTAACTCTTGCTGGTAACAAAGGTGTGTGCCCAGGACTGAACCAAAGAGAAAATGTACCAAAGACTAAATCCAGCTCAGCTTTGCAATCCATTTTTGCAGCCTTACAGTCTTGGGCAAATCTCTGCCCTTAAAAAATAAAGGCATTCCTTTCAACTACAGATGCTCCGACATCCCAACTCCCAAGATGCTCAGTTCCATGAAGAACGGTTGGCAAATGCTCCTGAGGGCGCAGACGCAATTCTGAGCAATCGGTCCATGAAGATCAAGAGTGGAACAGAGTCACAGAGGTATCCAGCACGCCTTAGCAGACTGCCAATCAAAAAAGCTGATGGTCTCTAGTCTCAAGAACATTTAGTCCACACGAGACGCATGCGTATTCGGTGGGAGGCTGGGAGCCAAAGCTGGTGTGGACGAACCAAGATTTTGGATGTTGAATAGACATTTTGGTTAAGGGCCACGTGAGTGCGTGGGAACTCACATGTCAAGTCCTGCCGTCCGCTCGTTTTGCCTCGGGATTCACGCAGTAGTTTAATCCTGCATGAGGGCAAAAACAAAAATCTCTCAAAAAGTTTTAAGTTTCAATGATGAAACTTATGATTTTTGCATGTAAAACTGCCAAGTTTCAACCAGTTTGAGAGACATAATTTCAAGCGATTTTTCCGTCGGTCTTGGACACAAAATAATTGTTTTTTATCGGTCGTTTGTACTAAGTTGCAATAATGAAGCTTCATATTTTTTTTAAATCGTCAAAATATATTCAAAATGGATCTTATTTGAAAGCACTGGTTACGGGAAACACGATTATGAAAATATAACTTTATTTAGAATTTTTGTTGAAAAGATATTAAACTTCAAATATCGAAAGTCAAAATAAAAAGCGGGCACCAGGGACATGCGTGCCCCCACACTTGCGTGCCACAAATTAATCCTCATCCATTTTGGTTACCACGGTAACCATGAAATACCAAACATATGTTGCACGGAATTTATAATAGTTCTTTTAGGGTAATGTCTTTGAATTCTTTTTTACCGGATTTGCTAAAACTCAATTGACCGAGACTTGCTTAGTTGTTGGATTTTTGCGCAGAGATTCGTGCTAGACAGAGCATCACCCAACGGCCCTCGTAGCACTTTGTCCCACTCCTCGCAACACATCGTCACATCACGCGTAGCTACCACCATTGTCGTATGCAGTATTAAGCCCCATTGGTTGCAGCGTTCATCATCGTTGCTCGCAACATGCCTCGCAACATCTATTGTTGCCTTCTGCAGCATGTCGCACCACCGGTTGCAACATCCAAGCATGTCACTCGTAGCACCACAACTACACTGACGTCGGGGTGGGAATCCGGCGCGCAAAGTCCCTCGTGTATGCCCTTGAAAAAAGATGGCTAGCAGTCGGTGTCGTGGTTCTAAGTCTGACAGTAGTGTAGTGGGTACTAAGGAGAGGCAAGATCCTAGCTATGGAGTAGTTGTGCACACAAGTGTTTTACGAGTTCAGGCCCTTCTCGGAAGAAGTAACAGCCCTACGTCTCGAAACCCGGAGGCGGTCGACTGGATTATATGTGTGAGAGTTACAGGGGTGCGAACCCCTCTGCCAGTGGAGGGGGGTGGCTTATATAGAGGATGCCAAGACCCCAGCCAGCCCACGTAGCGGAGGGTTAAAGTACATTAAGGTCCGGTGTTACTGGTAACGCCTTACATAAAGTGTCATCATGACCATAAAGACTACTTAATTAAAGACCGTTTGGATACAGAGTAGATCTTGAACTCATGGTGGTCGAGTGAGTCTTCATGGTCGAGTGTCTTCAGGTTCGTCGAGTGTCTTCTAGTCCGTCGAGTGGAGTTCCTCTTGGTCGACTGGAAGACGGCTTCTCTAAAAGATGTCCTCGGGGAGGGTACCTTGGACAGGTCCATGACCCTACCCTAGGTACATGACTTCATCATTAGCCCCCGAATGGATCGAGGTTTGAGTGAGGAAGGAGTTGGCAATCTTTCCGACCTGTTTCCTTATGTTGCAAAGGTGTTTTGCTCTAGATCAATGACTTTCAAGTGAGGATGTCAACTTTCTTCCAGTCGCCTTGATCCATTCTTCATATCTGTCGAGTGAACTTTATGAACTTGGAGATTTCCGAGCGACGGATCGCAGGAGATCTTCCGTCTGACAAGTTGTCCTACGGTTAGCGGATTTAGTGGGATCTGAATTTTGGGAAGCGCGCGAAGCGAAGAAGACCGCGGTACTCGGATGGGATAAGGCAGAGACGCCTCGATTCACGTGCCGCCTTTTTCGCCATGTATCGCTGCGCGACTGTTTCGGGATTTGACAGGATTGCCCGGGCCTACCCGTCAGCCACTCGGAAGCGACTCCATATAAGGGACCGGGCGGAGGTTTTTGAATAGTGCTCCCTCATTTTCCCCTCTCTTGTCTCCAGATTCCTCCGATGCGTTCACCAACTGCCCAGCACCGCTGCTCCGTTCCATCCTCGTCGGCGACAATGGTGAAGGAGAGGACGACGGCTTTGGAGCGGGTGAAGAAGGTGACGGCGAAGGTGAAGGGGAGAGCGACCAGTCGGGGCGGATCTTCGTCGCGGTCCCGCCTGCCACAAGGTTGGATCCAGGGTGATTGGATCCGCTCAACCATCACCCAGAAGGATCTCGACGACCTGGCCAGCGAAGGCCTAATTGCGCACGGGGCGGCGAGGCTCCCGGGGACGGAGTGGCAGCCGCAGCCTCGGGAGGGTGAGTGTGTCCTCTTAGTGACTCATGTAGATCATGGGTTCTCTCTGCCGCCGCATCTTTTCTTTCGAGGGTTTCTGAACTTCTTCGGGGCTCAGCTTCATCACTTCACACCCAATTCCATTGCCTATCTCGCCGCTTTCGTATCTTTGTGCGAAAACTTCTTGGGTTGTCGGCCGCACTGGGGCCTTTTCAAACACATATATACTTGTCGCTCTCAGACGGTGAAAAAGGCCAACCCAAATGACGAGAGAACTCAGGTAATCCAGATGTGTGGGGGTCTTGGGGCCCAGATGAGGAGTAAGAGTGCTTTCCCGGCTATGACCCTTCCCGAGTCAGTCAGAGGGTGACAGTCGACCTGGTTCTACTGCCAAGACCAGCCGACGCCAGGGCAGTCGACTGGGCTCCCTCCCTTTTCTATGAGTCGAGTTAACAAGCCATCCTCTCTGAAAGTAGTTCCGGAGGAGAAGGCTCAGGTTAAAATGTTGATGGAGCGTGTAGTCCAGCTTATTCGCGACGGTGTGACTGGCATGGATCTTCCGGAGGTTTTCCTTTGGCGGTGCATCCAACCACTCCAGTACCGGGGCCACCCGATGTGGTTGTACTCTGGTACTGAAGACACCACTCGGGTCCACCTAGAGGAGGTCGACGATGCCACACTGGAGAGGTGGATGACTACCATCACAGGGAACAAGGACAACCCTCGTGGAGCCAGGAGGATCCCGCCACTCGACCAATCTTATGAGGCAGACAAGGTATGACCACTTTTCTCCGATTGTACTCACGTTCCGTCCGTTCTGTTTCGCCGCAGATCAGTCGATCGACTTTTGTCTTGCTTGTTGTCTTTCAGGATACCACTGAGTTGTATTCGATGCCCAACGGGGCGCAAGCACAGGCCGAGGAGGTGAAAGTCAGGAGGAGTGGGAATCGGATGGTGATGAGGGTGATGAAGATGCAGGCTCCGATGAGGAGGAAGAGGAGGAGGAAGTTGTGCCTCCATGTTCTGAAAGAAGGTCCAAGCTCGCCCACGACCCTGCGGTCGAACGCGGCAAGGGAGTCGTGCCTACTGGGCAATCGACGAAACGCCCTCGGACGACTTCACCGGCGCCGACTGAGAAGGCGTCGAAGCAACCCCGAGCGGCCCCAACAAAACCGGCGAAGGCCCTACCGAAGATGAGGATGGAGATTTCGGCTGTTTCTGGGTAACAGCATAACTCATGTTTTTCCTTTTAACATGGATATATTCTTGGTCGACTCGATCGCTGACCGACTGATTTTTGAAATCGCAGTGCTTCTACTTCTGAAACTTCAGCCAGACATGAGGATCAAGAAATGGAAGATGCTGCTACTTCTCATCCTGGTATGATCTGCGCAGTTTCACTTTCGGTCGATTGTATCTTTATTTTTGACTTTGAACTTCTTCTGCAGCTCCACCTAGCGTTATCATCGATGTCCCTGACGATGACGATGAAGCGCCACTGAGGCCGAGGAGGAGCAGGAAGGCGACTGTTGGCAAGGCTGCTCAGGTTGTGTCAGCACCTGAACCACTGATTCCGGAGGGGAGCAATGTTGCTCGGGCTACCGTGTCCTTTGCGGAGCCGTTGACGGTTGCCCGCCCTTTGTCGTCGAGTGCTGATCCACCTTCTCTCTTCTCCACGTACCATGTCCCAGAGGACCAAGCGAGCGCTGCCAAAGAATCCATTCGTCAAGCAGGGATCATGATGGAGCAGGTGAAAGCGATCCGAACCTCCAGCCAAGCAGCTTATGACGCGAGTTCAGCTCTTCAGAGCAATGTCCAGGTTAGTTGAACACCGACTGGAAATCTTAATGTTTGTCATGCACCCACTGGGTGTGTCAATTGGAATGTCAGGATTAGTGGGGGCACGCTGAGTGTACCCACTGGGTGTAGTCCCCGAGACTACGGTGGACTGCTGGTAGTCGACTGTAGTCTTTGTGTCTTGAAATTTCTCACTTTTACTTGTTTCACTGGAACTGGTCAAGTGGAATCATGGAACCAGTGGGGGCACGCTGAGTGCACCCACTGGGTGTAGTCCCCGAGACCGTGGTCGACTGCTGGCAGTCGGCTATGGTCTGAATAATTCTTCGTTTTTTTTAGTCTAACTGCTGACAGTTAGCTGCTTTCGGTCGACTGATCGATCCGAGCCGGTAGAACCAGTGGGGGCACGCTGAGTGCACCCACTGGGTATAGTCCCTGAGACTATAGTTGAATATTTTTGATTCGGCTGTAGTCTTAGAAACACTACGATTTTTCTCTTAGTCACTCGGAAGTGCTCTATCTTTGATGTCTGTCGACTGATTTTTCACAGAAGTCTTGCGACCTTGTTTCTCGTTATGCCGAGTTGGAGAACAAGCATATCCAGCTTGAACTTGATCTGAAGCTTGTCCAAGAGAACTTCACAAAGTCGAAGGAGGAGGCAAAAGGTATGTTTGGTGAGAATCTTGACGACTGTCTTTGCTTCTTGCCTGTCCCCGAGTTTGATCTTATTGTGATTTTGCAGATAAACTGAAGGATGCTCTGAAGAAGAAGGACCTTGACCTCGCCGAGGCGCAAAAAGCGGCTTCGGACAAGACAAAACTTGCAGAAGAGAAGTTGGCTTCCGTCAGCAAACTTGAAGAGGAAAACACTAATCTGAAAGCTGCACTCGACGTGGCCAACCAAGAAGTCACTCGACTGAAGAATGACAAGATGGTCCTGAGCGACAAAGCTAGCGAACTGGTGGGAAAGAAGAATGACTTGGAGGCTTATCTGGGAGGACTCGCCAAGAAGCTATTCCTCATGCTTGAAGGTAACTCTTTGTATCTGACTGGTAATTATTGACTTGTTGTAGGAACATTAGCTTATCCTTGAATCGTGTCCATAGAATTCTGCCAAAACTTTAAAGAGGAGACTAGTCGAGTGGAAACTGGCTTGGATCCCATCAACTCTCCAGTGAAAGATGAAGCCGCTATGAACGTGCTCCACCTTGAGTCTCGCGTTGCTGGAGTGGTCGACTACCTTGCAAGACTGAAGGCTGCAACTCGCGCATCGACACATCACTCTGGCCAGAAGAAACACTCCAGAACGACCTCGAGTCTCTGATGACTCGACTGAACGAAGTTCCAAGTCGAGTGCAAGAATGGAAGAAGTCTTCTGCCAGGTGTGGTGCCGACGTTTCTCTATCCTTAGTCCGCGTCCACTGCAAGGAAGCGAGAGAAGACAAGCTGGTGTCTCTCAAGGTGGCCAATACCAAGAAGCATGACTTCCGTTCTTTCATGGAGACCTTCATCGTTGCTGCCACTTGGATCGCAGATGGGATCGACCTGGATGAGTTTGTTGCGCCTTCCAGCCCTCCGCAGGAGGGGTAAAAAACTTTTACGCTTGATGTCTTAAATTTACCTCGGAATGCCGAGTGGTCTTGTAACCGATAAACTTTAACAGGCTTGGTGCCTGAGCACTTCTGGATCCGTAGGACGTTATCCGAACTTGGTTTGCCATTGAAATATGTTTGCTTCTTCTTTCGAACAACCATCCTCCTTGGGTTGGAATATATACTAGTGTTTGTGATGCTCTTTTGCAGGTAGGAACGAAGCACAAATTGCAATCGACTTGTACTCGTCATGTTTAGGCGAGTGCTGGGCTGCAGCCAAGCCTCCGAGTGGGAGATTTGTTCTCCACTCGACAGGATTTTCGAAACTCAGGCGAGCACTGGGCTGCAGCTAAGCCCCCCGAGTGAGAGGTTCGCTCTCCACTCGGTAGGATTTAGAAACTTAGGCGAGCACTGGGCTACAGCTAAGCCCCCGAGTGGGAGGTTTGCTCTCCGCTCGGTAGGATTTTGGAAACTTAGGCGAGCACTGGGCTGCAGCTAAGCCCCCGAGTGGGAGGTTTGCTCTCCACTCGGTAGGATTTTAAAAACTTAGGAGAGCACTGGGCTGCAGGTAAGCCCCCGAGTGGGAGGTTTGCTCTCCACTCGGTAGGATTTTAGAAACTTAGGCGAGCACTGGGCTGCAGCTAAGCCCCCGAGTGAGAGGTTTGCTCTCCACTCGGTAGGATTTTAGAAACTTAGGCGAGCACTGGGCTGCAGCTAAGCCCCCGGGTGGGAGGTTTGCTCTCTCACTCGGTAGGATTTTCGTGGCGCGGCTTTGGAGGAGAAGGTAGCAGTCGACCTGCACTTCGTCCTCCTTGCGGAACGCACGTTGTATTTTTGGCGTAGCTCGGAAGGAGGAGGCAGGGGTCGACCTACGCCTTGTCCTCCTTGCGGAGCGCACATTGTCTTTTATACTTAGGCGAACACTAGGTTGCAGCTAAGCCCCCGAGTGGAAGGCTGGCTTACCACTCGGTAGGGTTTTGTTTTAACTTAGGCGAGTACTTGGACTGCAGCTAAGCCTCCGAGTGGAAGGCTGGCTTACCACTCGGTAGGATTTTGTTTAACTTAGGCGAGTACTTGGACTGCAGCTAAGCCTCCGAGTGGAAGGCTGGCTTACCACTCGGTAGGATTTTGTTTAACTTAGGTGAGTACTTGGACTGCAGCTAACCTCCGAGTGGAAGGCTGGCTTACCACTCGGTAGGATTTTGTTTAACTTAGGCGAGTACTTGGACTGCAGCTAAGCCTCCGAGTGGAAGACTAGCTTACCACTCGGTGGGATTTTGTTTAAACTTAGGCGAAACGGATTCGCAGCTAAGCCTCCGAGTGGAAGGCTGGCTTACCACTCAGTAGGATTTTGTTTAACTTAGGCGAAACAGATTCGCAGCTAAGCCTCCGAGTGGAAGGCTGGCTTACCACTCGGTAGGATTTTTTTTACAAACTTAGGCGAAACGGGTTCGCAGCTAAGCCACCCACTGGGGGACTGATTTATGAGAACAAAAGCAATAACAATCACTGAGAAAATTATGAAACTCTTGTCTTTGATGAATACACTACAGAAGTACTTTTATTACAACTCATCCGAGTGAAAACTTAAGTATAAAAGGGGCGGAGCAGATCCGCATTCCAGGCTCGTGGCTCGTCAATCTGGTGATCGACGTTGTAAAGGCGGTATGCTCCGTTGTGGAGAACTTTGGTAACAATGAAGGGGCCTTCCCAAGTAGGGGCGAGTTTCTGCGGCTTCTGTTGGTCGACTCGGAGGACCAAGTCTCCTTCTTGAAAGGCTCGGCTCTTCACGTTTCTGGCGTAGAATCGACGCAAGTCGTGCTGATAGATGGTCGATCGGATCATGGCCATCTCTCTTTCCTCTTCTAGGAGGTCGACTGCATCCTGTCGGGCTAGTTCTGCTTCGGCTTCAGAGTAGAGCTCGACTCACGACGCATTATGAAGCAGGTCGCTCGGCAGAACTGCTTCAGCTCCATAGACCAGAAAGAACGGAGTCCTCCCGGTCGACCGATTTGGAGTAGTCCACAATCCCCAAAGAACTGACGGAAGTTCGTCGACCCACGCGCCTGCTGCGTGCTTAAGGTCGCGCATCAACCGAGGTTTCAGTCCTTTAAGAATTAGGCCATTTGCTCTTTCTGCTTGTCCATTCGACTGAGGGTGGGCGACTGAAGCGTAGTCGACTCGTGTGCCTTGGGAAGCGCAGAAAGTTTTGAATTGATCGGAGTCGAAGTTTGACCCATTATCAGTGATGATACTATGCGGAACTCCATATCTGAATATTAATTCTCGAATGAAGCTGATGGCAGTGCCTGCATCAAGATTTTTAATGGGCTTGGCCTCGATCCACTTGGTGAACTTGTCGACTGCCACCAGTATATGGGTGAAGCCGCTCCTGCCAGTTCTCAGCGGTCCAACCATATCTAAACCCCAAACAGCAAAAGGCCAGACGATCGGGATGGTCTTCAAGGCTGAGGAGGGCTTGTGTGACATGTTGGAGTAGAACTGACACCCTTCACACTTGTCGACTATCTATTTCGCCATTTCATTTGCTCTGGGCCAGTAAAAACCCGCTCGGTATGCTTTAGCCACGATGGTCCGAGAGGACGCATGATGGCCACAGGTCCCCGAGTGGATGTCGTTGAGAATCATTCGACCTTCTTCCGGTGTTAAGCATTTCTGGCTGACTCCAGTCGTACTTTCTCTGTACAACTGTCCCCTCATGACAGTAAAGGCTTTGGATCGGCGGACGATCTCCCGAGCCTCTTCTTCATTCTCTGGGAGCTCTTTCCTCAGAATATAGGCGATATAGGGCACTGTCCAGTCGGGAGTGATGACCAGAACTTCCATGATTAAGTCGACCACAGCTAGGACCTCGACTTCAGTCGGATCTGTGGCGCTTTTTTGGCTGCGGGGCTTCCTCAGTGAAAGGATCTTCTTGAATCGACGGCGTGTGAACATGCTCCAAAAACACGCCACTCGAAATGGCTTCTCTTTTGGAACCTATCAAGTCATCAGCTGCTTGATTTTTCAGTCGGGGAACATGATGGAGCTCTAATCCGTTAAATTTCTTCTCCAGCTTTCTGACTGCATTGCAGTAACCAGTCATGGCTGGGCTTCTGACGTCCCACTCCTTCATCACTTGGTTGACCACCAAATCCGAGTCACCGTAGACCATGAGGCGACGGACGCCGAGTGAAATGGCCATACGCAACCCATACAAGAGTGCTTCGTATTCTGCTTCATTATTGGAGGAATC
>NC_057798.1:142242860-142275489 GCF_018294505.1 Triticum aestivum | reverse complement strand
GAACCATTCAGCATTTTGGAGCCATCGAAGAACATAGTCCAGTGCTCCGAGTGAAGTTGAGTTGGTAGCTGCTGTTCAGGCCACTCGGCGAGGAAATCTGCTATTGCTTGGGACTTGATAGCTTTCTTTGCCTCAAATTTGATATCCAGAGGAAGGAGTTCAATCGCCCATTTTGCCACTTGACCAGTTGCGTCTCTGTTGTGCAGAATCTCTGATAAGGGGGCGTCGCTGACGACTGTGATGATATGGTCAGAGAAGTAGTGAGCAACTTTCTTTATGGTCATATAAATCCCATATACAAGCTTCTGATAATGAGGGTATCGTTGCTTGGATGGGGTCAGGACTTCGGAAATGTAATATACTGGGCGCTGAACTTTGAAGGCTTTCCCTTCTTCTTCCCGGTCGACCGTAAGTACAGTACTGACGACTTGTCCTGTGGCTGCAATGTAAAGCAGCAAAGGCTCTTTGCTGATCGGGGCAGCAAGCACCGGCTGGGTGGAAAGCAGGGTTTTTAGCTCTGCAAACGCTGCGTCAGCTTCAGGAGTCCAATCGAACTTGTCTGACTTCTTCATCAGTCGGTAAAGAGGCAATGCCTTCTCACCGAGACGAGAGATGAATCGACTTAAAGCGTCCAAGCAACCAGTAAGCTTCTGAACATCGTGCACACGCACAGGTCGTTTCATTCGGAGTATAGTGCCTACTTTCTCTGGGTTTGCATCGATTCCTCGTTTGGAAACGAGAAAACCGAGTAACTTTCCACCAGGAACTCCGAATGTGCACTTGGATGGGTTAAGCTTAATATCGTACCTCCTGAGGTTGGCAAATGTTTCAGCGAGGTCAGTCAGCAGGTCGGAACCTTTCCGTGACTTAACCACAATGTCATCCATGTACGCTTCCACATTCCGACTGATTTGAGTGAGCAAACACTTCTGAATCATCCTCATGAACGTGGCTCCGGCATTCTTGAGGCCGAATGGCATGGTGACATAACAGAAGCACCCGAATGGGGTGATGAAAGCTGTTTTGATCTCATCGGGTCCAAACAGACGGATCTGATGGTACCCGGAATAAGCGTCCAAGAAAGACAGTCGCTCACATCCCGCAGTCGAGTCGACTATTTGGTCGATGCGGGGAAGAGGAAAATGATCTTTCGGGCAGGCCCGATTGATATGCTTAAAATCAATGCACATGCGAAGCGAATTGTCCTTTTTGGGGACCATGAAGACATTGGCGAGTCATTCGGAGTGGTAAATCTCTCGGATAAACTCTGCTGCTAGGAGCCGATCCACTTCTTTGCCAATAGCCTTCCTTTTCTAGACGGCAGACCGTCGCAGATGTTCCTTCACAGGTTTTGCCTTTGAATCGACTCGCAGACGATGCTCAGCCAGTCCCCTGGGTACACCCGACATGTCAGAAGGTTTCCATGCAAAGATGTCCCAGTTCTCATGGAGGAACTGGATGAGCGCTTCTTCCTATTTGGGGTCGAGTGTTGTGGAGATATGAGTCGGCTCAGCGTTGGAGTCGGTCGGGTGGATGTGAACTGGTTTTGTCTCACCGGACGACTGGAACGCTGATTCCGTAGCAGGCTTTTTGGCTCGCAACAAATCACCCGGGTCTGCATTCCTCTGGTGTTCTTGCCACTCTTCTGCCACCATCTGAGCATCGACAATCTTTGAGCCTTCTGGAAGCACTCTTCTGCCTTCTTGCGGTTACCAGTGACAGTGATCACGCCTTTAGGGCCAGGCATCTTTAGTTTGAGGTACACATAACATGGTCGGGCCATAAAACGTGCATAAGCTGGCCTGCCCAAAATAGCATGGTAGGCACTCTGGAAATCCACAACCTCAAATGTCAGCTTCTCTTTGCGGAAATTCTTTGAATCACCAAAAACCACATCAAGAGCAATCTGACCGAGTGACGCGGCCTTCTTGCCAGGGATGACTCCATAGAAACTCATGTTGTTTGTGCTCAGTCTGGACATCGGAATGCCCATCCCTTTCAGCGTCTCGGCGTACAGTATATTCAAACTGCTGCCGCCATCCATCAACACTTTGGTCAGTCGAGTGCCCTCAATGACTGGGTCGACCACAAACGCTTGCCTCCCAGGGGTGGCTATGTGCGTCGGGTGATCAGATTGGTCGAATGTAATGGCAGTTTGAGACCACTTCAGATAATTGGGTGTTGACAGAGCAGCCATATTCACCTCTCGGTTTATAACTTTCAGTTGGTTTTTGCTCTCAACGTCAGCAAAAATCATCAGGGTGGAATTGACCTATGGATATTCCTCGTCACTGTCCTCCTTGTCCTCAACCTTGTCCGACTCTTTTTCTTTGTCCTTGGACTGCTTCCCTTGGAACTGCTGTATCAGAAGTCGACACTGTCGAGTGGTATGTTTAGGGTAAATGAAGTTACCCTCTTCATCTTTCTTGGTGTGGATGTGACATGGCAAATCCATCACGTTATTTCCTTCTTTATCTTTTACTTTCTTGGGGTTCCAAGGCCCCTTGGGATTCCCTTTGAACTTTCCTTGATTCAGGGCCAAGGCTTCTCTAGGAGCGACTGGCTCGGCTTTCCGCTTTTGCTTCCGACTGGAGTTTCCACCTCCGGTGTCCTGGGCGACTGACTTGTGCTTGCCGCTCCGGAGCCGATCCTCTTCCTCACCATTGGCGTATTTGGTGGCTATTTCCATCATTCGACTCAGAGACATGTCTCCGGTTCGACCGAATTTCAGGCTTAGCTCTCTGTATTTTATGCCCTCCTTGAAGGCGAAAACTGCCTGGTGATCGGATACATTCTCTACCGTGTGATGCAGTGTGATCCATCTCTGGATGTAATCCCTTAGAGTCTCATTCGACTTCTGTACACAAGATTGCAGCTCTGTCAGTCCTGCTGGTCGCTTGCAAGTTCCTTCGAACATCCTGACAAACACTCGGGAGAGGTCTTCCCACATGTAAATGCTGCTGGGTGTCAACTGATTCGGCCATGCTCTGGCTGACCCTTCCAACATAAGAGGCAGGTGCTTCATGGCCACCTCGTCATTCCCGCCGCCGATCTGAACAGCCACTCGGTAGTCCTCAAGCCAAGTATCAGGCTTGGACTCACCGTTGAACTTGCTGACTCCAGTCGCCAACCTGAAGTTGGGAGGAATCACCGCGGCTCTGATGGCTCTGCTGAAACACTCTGGTCCGGAGACATGCACTCGGCTGCTGGTGGGTACATCTCTGTCATTACCCTCTCTGTGGGCTTTGTTCCGGTCGACCAAACCTTGAACGATGATGGATCTCGCGTCAAAGCCTGGTTCCCTGGGGTTGACTGGAATCCTTCGCCCGCCACTGTGCTGGCGTCTATCATCCTGCTGTCGAGGCACATATGACCCACCCCTTGGGGGAGGAGTGGGCACTCGACGTCGATCGTTGCGATCGAATCAGTGATCATACTGCTCATAGTTCATGTACTGATCATGCCGGTCGCCACGCCCTTCACGCCTCGGGGGCGATCTGGGGCTATGAGCCGACTGGACCGTATTCGCTGCCACGGATCTGCTGTGGATCATGTTCCGCGACTGCGATACAGCTGAATTCTGATCTCCTGCTGCCCGGAGCAAATACCTGATCTGCATCAAGCCTCTGCCAGCCTCTGACTGGGAAGGCTGAATCGACTCTGCTATACGGGCTGCAGCTGCTAAATTCTGAATCGGAGTTCGATATACCTGAGTCGGAGGTTTAAAGAGTTGGCATCGACTGGAGTCTGGAATCCGTTGCCGCGCGCGCTCGTCGAGTGCCTGCTGAAGGTTCTCCAGTCGAGTGCGCTCAGCCAGGTTGGCCAAGCGCGCGTCCTCTAAGGCGTGAGCCTCAGGGGTTTCTCCAATGATCGGAGTGTGAAGTGCATCCATGTTCCGGCGGCGAAACTCTTCCCTCTGCTGTGAATTGAGGGGCTCGGGGAGGTATTTCTCATGGTCGTGTGACGGATCGCCTCCGCCGTTGCCTCCCTTGGCGCCAGGAAAGCCGGGGGAAACGTGCGGTCCGTTGACCATCAGGACCTCCGCCGCTGGATCACTACTGTCGCACTTGGATGCAATCTCTGCGGAGCCAGTCGACAGGTCGAACAGGCCGTAGAGAGATTTGTCGGGCTCGATTGCTGCGACTTGGGCGATGGTCGACTGGCGAGCCACTGCGTGCCTCACCCACCTCTGAAGCCTCGACCGACCAGAGCACTTACGCCGGCGGGAAGCTGGGAGGGAGGATGACACAAAAACCGGCCGATACTGAGTCGACGGTTGCCGCAGAAGGACGCCGCGGACGCATGCTCGAAAGTGCGTAGCTCCGCGGACCGGGAGCGCCTCCACGTCGAGCGGAGCCTCCTGCAGCCAGGCAGAGTCGTCGGCGACGAATGTGAGCGCGCCGAGACGGATCTCGCGGCCCTCAACCAAAACTCCACCTGAAACCATGATGATGGGAATCGGGAAGATTGCAACTTCTCCAATAAGTCGCTAAGACACCTGCCCCAAGGTGGGCGCCAACTGTCATGGTTCTAAGTCTGACAGTAGTGTAGGGGGGTACTAAGGAGAGGCAAGATCCTATCTATGGAGTAGTTGTGCACACAAGTGTTTTACGAGTTCAGGCCCTTCTCGAAAGAAGTAACAGCCCTACGTCTCGGAGCCCGGAGGCGGTCGACTGGATTATATGTGTGAGAGTTACAGGGGTGCGAACCCCTCTGCTAGTGGAGGGGGGTGGCTTATATAGAGGAAGCCAAGACCCCAGCCAGCCCACGTAGCGGAGGGTTAAAGTACATTAAGGTCCGGCGTTACTGGTAACGCCTTACATAAAGTGTCATCATGACCATAAAGACTACTTAATTACAGACCGTTTGGATATAGAGTAGATCTTGAACTCCTGGTGGTCGAGTGAGTCTTCATGGTCGAGTGTCTTCAGGTTCGTCGAGTGTCTTCTAGTCCGTCGAGTGGAGTGCCTCTTGGTCGACTGGAAGATGGCTTCTTCTAAAAGATGTCCTCGGGGAGGGTACCTTGGACGGGTCATGACCCTACCCTAGGTACATGACTTCATCAGTCGGCACCATCACTAGAGACACAACCAACGTCACATCAAGAGCCAGCAGACGAGAGGCACTTCCTACATACCACCTCACGACCCCTATACCGCTAAGAAGAGGCAATGATGCCACGAAGATGGGGCCAAAGGACAAGATCCCCACCATGAGTGGTCGTCGGCGTCGCCTTGCCGACCGCCCAGAGGAACCAGAAGCTTGCTGGATCTGGAGATCCCCGAGCACCAAAAGACGCAAGCTCGACGACGAAGCCCCATAGGGTGAAATCGTAGAGGGGAACTAGGGCGGCAACATTATTCACTCCAGTATCACCTGCGCCTCTCAAGCGCCGCCGGACAGAACTACCCATCCTCACCCTATATACACACCACAACGAAGATCTGTGGTTCCCCCACCCTCCTGCCGCCGGAGCAGCTGGCAGAAGAAAAGAGAACCCACGGCTTCGCCGGCAGCCGCGGGGAACAATTAGATCGCCACTCAAACATCTCTCCTAACTGTTCGCGAGAAGGAACCCCTCCTTTGTTTTTATTTTAGTGCATGTATAATGATTGATAATATAGTCTTATCTTAAACCTTGCATGTAATTTAGAAATGACAAAAAACATGTCTACAATGGGTCATCTCTTAGTCTTATCTTCAATAACTAGCTATTTCTAAAAACGTGATAAGACATATTGTGCTAAGAGATCATCTCTTGTCTTCTCTTAAATAAGAGAAGAGAAGCCTTTTCTTACGATTTCTCTCTTCTCCACCTCATTATTTATCCTACGTGGCATTTCTAAAATAGAACTATTGTACATGCCCTACAAACTGAATTAGTAAGAGCAACTCTAGCAGACCCCGCAAAACGCCCGGCCCGCAAAAATTCCGGCGAGTATGCGGGCTCGGTCCAATTTTCCGGCCAGAACAAAGCCCGCATACTCGCCCGGCCCGCAAAAAGTTTTGCGGCAGCTCGCAAACCGCACGCTCCGAGCAGTATAACTGCGGTTCCGCGATCCTTTTGCGGGTCCAAACCCTATCCCCCCACCGTCGCGAGCCAGCCGATTCCCCTTTTCCCTCTCCCAATTTCTCGCCGCCGGCGACCACCCGCCCCGCCTCCAGCCGCCATGTGGGAGCGAATGTGGAGCTCCGGACGCGGCTCCGACAGCAAATCCGGCCGTGAGCATGACCCGGAGCGCGAGCGGCGCGTCCGGTCGGACGGCGCGAGGAAGCGCGGCGCCCGGAAGTGGACCAACCACGAGATGTCGACGCCGGCGAGCTTCAACCGCCGCGAGATGGAGGAGTACAACCGCCGGCGCGCGTCCTTCTCCTCCGCGAGGTCCTACGCCGGATCCTCCTCGTCCTCCTGCACGGGCTTCCTCCCCGTGAAGAGGGAGTGGTCGGACGACGAGGAGGAGCCGGAGCCGCCGACGCCGTTCGCCTTCGTCCCGGTGAAGGAGGAGCCCGAGGAGCCCGCTCCGCTCGGCCGCCGCGGAGTCGTTGGGCCCGAGGACTACGTCGCGGACTAGTATGTAGTATAACTATGCTTGTAGTTTGTTGATCATGTGATGAACTATGTAGTATGTGATGAACTACGTTTGTGCAATTTCTCCCGCGAAAGTGTTTTTTCAAATTATGCAGGTTTTGATACGGGTTCTGTTCGCCGCGCATATTTTCGACCCGCAAATGCGATCTTCGTGAAACCACAAACGCGTTTTGCGGGTCGAATTTTTACGGGGTCTGCTAGAGTTGCTCTAATTACACTGTCGGGGCACCGAGCAAAGCGTTGAAGGACGGGGGTGGCTGTGGTGATTCAGCAGCGGAATCAAAGTACCTGTCATTGCACGCACAAAAAAAAGTAGTACCTGTCACGCACGCAGTGCACGTCTGGGTTTTCTTCTTTTTCCAAGTTGCGCGGTACAAAATGGCCAGGAACAGGAGAACGCCTTTGGCGTTGCTGGGCCCACCCCACTGACCGGCGAGCCGTCGCAATGTACATTGTGTAGTTTACGAGAATCCAAAGCCTTTATGTTCCGAAGAAGCTGCTCTGCCCATTGTGACATTGTCATTCTGTGAAGCCAGCTACACTAGTGACATTGGTTCTCTTCTTTGAGCGGAAGTGCTAATATGCCACCAATGGCCGACGATGGAGGAGGCGGCGGCGGCGGCGAGCACCATGTCCAGATAACTGCTGGCGGCGCCAGGCAAGGCAAGGTCGACCCGCCGGAGAAGCAGCTGTATCGCTTCATTCGTTCCGTCGTGCTGATCGAGAGAGTGGGCAATGCGCTTGGTACGCTGGCATTCACGTGGGCCACCGTCGTCCTGCTCGGCGGCTACGCCAGTCAACTCCACCCCGATGATGATTTTGTGTTCGCGACAATCTTAATTTTCTTGGAGACCGCAAGGTATGTCTATACCGTATGCAGATTATTCTATATATAGCAGGTAGTAGCAAATTAACTTTCTAAAGTTTTTTCTTTTCTGGAAAAGAGGGCTATTATTAGCAGCTAAAGTAAGTTGGTAGCCACGAAATTATACTTCTACATCCTTCCTGCATCAGTGTCATCAAATGTTAGCTGTATATGGAGTTGTGCTGTCCAAGCAAAAGATAAGCATCGCAGCTACTGCAAGTCTGCAACGATAGAGATGTGGGAGCACCTAGGGCACAGTTGCCTTGCCTGAAACATTTGGAGCGATAAGTCGATTTTAGGGGTAGCGCCCGGAAATCCAATGGTGGCCTCTCTTCTTTCTCTTCTGGTCTCTAGACGAGCAATGTTCTTCTTCTTGGCGCTGCTCCCTATCTTCTTCTCCCGTCCATCTCTTTCTCCCCTCCAGCTGTGACGCCACGGCGAGTTGCGTCGTCCCCACCTACAGTGAGATCCATCTTCCATGGCGTCCCATGGTTGAGCTCGGGCGCTGCCCGCCTCCTGGCTAGCCCTCGCCTACGATGCCGCAGCTGGCCGCGGAGCGTTCTGCTGCCGGCGAACGAACGGGGGACGCTGCACGTCAGACGCTCTCTCCTTCCCATCGCCCGAGCCTCCAGGACGTGCACTACCTGGGAGCATCTCCACTCGCGTCCCCAACATGCCCCAGAGCCTTTTTCTTTAGCGCCGGCACCGAAAAATCGTTTCAGACGCGTCCTAGAGCCTTGTTTATCGCCGGTTTAAACCGAAATAACAGCCGGCGAATCCGAACCGAACCCAAGCCCCCGGAGGTCGCCTGACGGCGCCGGCCGAAGCAAAAAGGCGTGTGGGTCCGCTCTGTCGGCGAGAGAAGCCCTTTTTCCCGCCGACCCCCTGCTTTTCCCCCCTCCGTTTCCCTCCATTCCCCACTTCCGCCCCTCTTCTCCTGCCATTTCCTCCATCTCCCCTCCATCCAGCCGCCATGCCGCTGAAAAAGTACACGGCCCCTCGCGCCGCTACCGATGCCGATGCCACCCAGCCAAAGTAGAGGAAGCCGAGGGCACAGTCGCCCAAACCACCGACCATGTCGAACGCCGACTGAAAGGCGGAGGTTCAGCGCCGGGAGGCTGTCACCACCGACCGGCGGAACAGGCTCGACGCCAAGAAGGCTCGGGACAGGGCGGCGGCGGCGGAGCAGGCAGAGGCGTCTCGTGCGGGGATGATGAATCCACCCGGCGGCCACGGCCCGCACGCTCCCTGGAGCCAGCAGAGCGTCGGGTCGCCACAGCCCTGGGGGTGCTCGTCCTCGCCTGGCTAGGCCGACTGCGACGCGCACGGCGGGTTCAACCCAAACATCACCTTTCCCCATGGCCACCCCGCCCAGCGCACATCCTCGCCCACGTTCGCCGGCGTTCAGTACCCCCCGTACACCTACTCACTGCACTTCTCGCAAGCCTCGTCGTCACATCTCGGTAACCCTGACGCGACAAAAGCCGACATGGGAGCGGCACCTGGGGGCATGAATGGGAACCTAGATCGCCCCAGGGCCAAAAGAGCGCCGGCCGAAGGACCAAAATAGCGCCGAGCGATGCGCTGGGGGGCCGAACGAGTGGAAATGCTCTGACAGGCTCCTCTCCTGTGAATTTGATTCCTAGTGCGAGCGCCTCCATCCCTGCATCAGACCGACACCAAGCCCAACGACCAGCGGAGGTGTGCCCTGGCGTCCCGCTTCCCCTCCACCCCCTATTCGCTCCAATGAGGTCTGTCTGGTCGAGCTTGTTGCAGAAAAAAAGAGAGAGGGAGAGAGACGACGAGAGGAAATAAATTGGTTGATCAAATGGGATCCACCGGAGGGAGCCTTCTTGTATCCGGCATAGCTAGCTTTCGGGGATCAGACACAGCGGATACAGGGACAACAAAGAGGTGAACTAGTACAAACGTGAGCTGAAGTACTTACGCAATAGTAGAACACACACGCTGGACATACACGTGAGCTGAAGTACTAGTACTACTGAGGCGGTTCATAAGTTCTAGGACTTTTTTTAATCTCAACTTATAAGTCTCAAGTCCTTACCTATTTGGTTCCTGGGACTTATAAGTTCCTATAAGACCATATTACAACTATAAGTCTCTATAAGTCTCTTCTTGGGAGTCTTATTTCATAAGTCTCAAATGCCCACTTTAAGTCCCTATAAGTCCATCATGTTTGGTTTAGATGGGACTTATAGAAACTTTTTTAAGTTCCTAAGTCAATAAGTTCCTGAAAACAAACACCCTTTGTAAATTAAGTGCTCGGGGGGCTGGACTAGGGGTGCTCGGGGGGCTGGCTCAAAGGTACAACAATAGTGTGTTTAGAGCATGGTTAATAGTACAACCAGCTGATGGCTATATGAAGTTGTCATGTCATTCATAGCCAAGTTAATAGCGAGCAAGTACACTAGTTAGATATAAAGTTGTGCTATTTTAGTAATACATGGTCCACTTTGCACTCTCACATAGTGCCTAGGAGCATATGTGCTACAGCTGGCTCTTATTTGTAGCCGGCTCCTCTTCTCTACCCTCCATGTCATCAGGAAAATAATATTTTAACTCTTGTAGTCTATTTACATAAAGTTATTGTACTTGCTCTTTTAGCCCGTTTACATGGCACTTTTGCCTATGTGAAAGAGAGATATGTGAAAAAATAAAAGGAGTGGATTCTTATGTAAGAGCCTAGCTATATGCACATTCATAAGTAAATGCAATAAATGTGAAGAAAGAGATAGAAAAAAGATAAAAAAATACTAATGTAATAGCCAGCTTTATAGCCCAAATTATTGTATGAGTGCCTGTAGATGATGGCTATAAATGACATGATGGTTTCTTATAGTCATCAGCTAGCTATATTATTAACCATGCTCTCATGGACGCGGAGACACACATAAAGAAGTGAATTGCAAAATATATCAGCATTGAAGGCTAAGGTTGCAGAAACCACATACGTACAGTTTTGTGCCAAAAACCACTAATTCAGAGGCTATTTTTTTTGAAAAAACACTAGTTGACGATTTAGGCCATTTTAACCACGATTATGACAGGTAGGTCCTGCTTTTGCTGACGTGGCATAACTATTCAAGCCAAACGATGTCAGGTGCTGTTAGTTGTAAATTTACAAAATCGTCCATAACCTTTTACATAGATACCCTTCAATCCAAAATAAAAAAGCAATCAACCCCATTTGCATGTACAAGCTGATCGCGTGACAACGGCGGCGCTGTTGCTGCTCATGGCCTGGCCGGCGCTGCTGCTACTCGTGGCCCGGCTTAACGTCGGCGCTGCTGCTGCTCGGGGCCTGGCCTAAGAGCAGCCGCGCCCCCAACAGGCCTTTCTTAGGCGTTTTTTCCGCGTCGGCGCCCAAAAATCGGCTCAGTCGCGTCCTCAAAAGCCTGATTTTCGTCGGTTTGGGCCGAAACTGGCGTCGGCAGACCCAGACCGAACCCGGCGCGCTGGGGGCGCCCCGGGACGTCGGGGCGAGCGGTTTTGGCGCGAAAGCGGATGGGCCCGCCGAGTCAGCGAGACGCCGCTTCGTCGCCCTCATCGTCTCGGTTCCTGCAGGAATCAATGTGAAGGCTGCCGCGCTCCCGCGCCGGTCAGCCTCCATTGATGCCTCACGGCGCGGCGCAGTGAACGCGCCGCGACGCGCGTCCAGCCACGTGTCGCCCAACATGCAGCCGGTCACCGCCCCGCTACGGCTATAAAAGGCGACCTCCCCGCCGGTGGACGCCACAACTCTCATTTTTCTCCTCTCTCCGGCGTAGATAGCAACACTCCCCTCTTCCCGCCGACGAGAAAGATGGCCGAGAGGTACCCAGGCGACGGCGGGGCGACGAACAGCTTCGGCAGCCGCCACCTCCAAGAGCCGGAGGCGCACCTGCTCTACGAGGCCGAGTACCCGGTGCACCCGGACATGCGGGTGCCAGGGACGTGGAGGCTGAGCGCTGGCGGCGTCCCGGTGCCACCGGTGCCCGAAGGGGCGGCGCGGCGGGCCGAGATCGCCCGCATCCGCTCGTCCTTAACGGAGGAGCAGAGGAACGAGCCGCGCTACGCCACCGAAGGCCACACCCTCTGGACCATGTACTTCCAGCGCCGCCGCGAGAGCAGATCGCCTCCACCAACGGCGTCATCCCCCGCGGCCGCTTCAACGCCGACGGGCAGCGCGAGTGGTGGGGTGTGCCAGGCTGCACCCTCGAGGCCGTCCTCGACCGCATCGAGACCGGCAACGTGTCGCGCCTTGAGTACCCGCAGCGACCGTCTTTCTCTCGCCGCTGTGGTAGCTCTTGGACGTCACGGCGGATGGAGCCGGGATCGTTCTCGTCGTCGGGCTCCGGCTCGCCAGCCGCGCTCCGCCCCGTCAAGCCCGAGCCGGAGGAGACGCCGCTCGGGCACCGTACCTGCAGCGGCGCCCTCGTCATCAACGAGGGTGCGCGGCCCTCCCCGCCTGTTCCGGCTCCGGGGAGGCGCTCACTCCGCCTGGTCCGGACGAAACCCAAGACGGGGCTGCTCCCGGTGAAGCCGGAGCTTGTCGAGATGGCGGCCCCCGACGACCAGTCCGCCCTCAAGTGGGCGAAGGTGGACTACATCCGGGAGCAGGTCCGCCGCCAGCGCCGGGCGTACACGGAGCTCCAGGCCCGGCGCCGCGGGCGCGAGGAGGACGGCGTCATCGTCCTCGACAGCGACGAGGAGGACGAGGCCGTGGTGTCCAGCGCGCCACCGCGCCCCGGCGACCTTGGCCAGGGCTGCAGCAGGGACGGCGCCGGCCCAAGCCAGCCGCGCGACGACGATGATGGCGACGACGGCGACTACACCCGCTTCTACAGGCTTCTCGGCATGTAGACGACGGCGACGGTGACGGCGGTGGCGGCTAGGCGTAGTTTGGCGTAGTTTAGGCGTAGTTCAGGCGTAGTTTGCATGTTTTTCATTTTTTCTGTATAAATTTCAATGAAGTTTCGCCGAGTTCGTGCAAAAGTCACCGAGTTTGCATATATTTTGTACGCGACATCGCCGAACCCGAGGCGACTGGTGGGCCGACGACTGGGAGTTAGGTCGCCCCACGCACCAATCTAGCACCGGCTCGCCCTTAGGGGGTTCTTTTTCGACGTCCTGAGGGCTGCACGGCTGGAGATGCTCTAATGTCGGCGCTGCTGCAGCTGCTGCTCGCGGCTCAGCCTAAAGTCGGCGCTGCTGCTGCTTAGAGGCCCGGCCTAACGTCGGCGCTGTTGTTGCTCGTGTCATCTCCTGCATCATCTCATGGACAGTTGCTGCTGCTCGTGGCCAGGCTGGCGCGGGGATGGCGCGGTGGAACTAGTTGTTGCTGCTCGTGGCCCGGACGGGCAGGAGAGGCGCGTTGGCATGTGTGAGTAGTAAGCTACGTTTTACTTCTACCTTGGCTAGCATGGTATGCAAGTGTTCCTCACCTGCCTTTTTTTTCCTAGCTACTCTCTCTGTTCTAATTTACTCGTCGTAGTTTTAATTTAAATTTAAACTAAAACCGCGACGAGTAAATTGGAACGGAGGGAGTAGTTATTACGCAGCAGAGGAGTGAGAGACATGCGTCAAGGTGGCTTGACTTCGGCAGCCACAAATGTCATGCAGGACGTAAATCTACTGTAAAACCGTTATACGAGATTT
The DNA here is from genome assembly GCF_018294505.1 of Triticum aestivum. Lineage (NCBI taxonomy): Eukaryota > Viridiplantae > Streptophyta > Magnoliopsida > Poales > Poaceae > Triticum > Triticum aestivum. Next base: position 142,262,377 of record NC_057798.1, on the reverse strand, counting down.
ACTATTACACCATGTGGTTAGTTCAAGGTTGTAATGTGGACTTTTCACAACCATTATATACCAAATCAGTATATAATACACACATATCATAAAAGACCACACACACATGCCAACGCGCAAATGCACTTACCAAAATAAATGATTATTTCTACAAAGATCATTCCATAAAAGAACACGCACAAACTTACATACCAAATCACTTGCCAAAACAACGATTAATCGTTTCATGTAAGACAGTCCCCGTGGTATTAGGTTCTTCTGACCACGCCCTCCCCACACTAGCGCCAAAGTTCTGGGCTTTTCTTGAAAAAAAATTCGGACACTACAACTAGTTGGGCCTTGTTTCCTCCCGATTTGGTTAACAATCTGTTGCACATCTCCTTGTATGACAAGAAATAGATCAAAAAAACTTATTCGCATGATTAGTACTAACGTGCCTCTTTCCACGTATTAGTACTAACTTGCAATTGTTGTAGCTCTTGTGTTTCCCATGTTTACATGATCCCTTCCATTGATGTGGGGGACGTGGGCACGTGACCAATAACAAAAGTTGTAGCGTGTCATGTTTGTTTCTTGTATATATTTTGTTGCTCTGTAGCAATGCACGGACATTTAGCTTGTTAATATGAAATGCTAGTTCTTCTATTCCCATAAATGCATATCTCCAGCTTGGTTCCATATGCAACATTGATACACAAATCTTTTGAGACAAAAGGCTTTAACTTCACAGAAATATAATCTTGAAACTACCACGGGATCGAAGTATAATTCCAGCAACACTTCACATACTAATTCAAGAATCGTTGCTCGACACAAAAAGAAGCATATGCATCAATACATATTGAGAAAATGGCTCTAACGACATGTAAGGCAACACTTAAGACATTGTCTTGGGTCAGGAGAAACTATTTTTGACCAACACAAACTAACAAATAATCTATTGGAGATGCTATTCATAGGAGGATGGCAGGAGGAGGATGGCTGCCCAGGCTAAGCGAGAAAGACTCCCTTTTTGTCGGTAGTTTGGATCCAGATTAATCTCATAATTGTGGCCTCCTTTTTAGTGCACTTTTTAGATGATCTTAATATACCAGAAGGCATGGAGGACATAGCAAGTACAATAGAGTGGCATAGGCGGGGTATAAGAGATGCCACATCATATTTGTGCCTAGTTGGAGGAAAGAGGAAAGGAGAGAGGAGAGAGAAGAGAAGCGGGCCATAAACTTACAACCGTCTGTATTACGAGCTCCAACACACTTTGTGAGATAAAAAGGTGGACCATATATTAATGATATAGCATACTAGTAACTATTGTATGAGTGCACTATTAGGTTGGCTATAAATGACGTGGCAACTTCATATAGCCGAGTGTTGGCTATATGATTAACCATATTCGTAGAGAGCTTTACAGTCTTCTCTTCAATGCACCTATGCTCCCACACCCCCACCATGCCTTAAATCTACCCCTTTCACTCAAAAGGATCATATATCATGGGGATGACATTTCGGTCTCGGGATAAATAGTAAAGGCACTAAAACTGTTTAAAAATATATTTTTACAGCATACTCACTCTATTCAGGTATCTCTGGCATGACAAATTGTTGTAACCAAGGAGCACCCGAGATAAGAGGGGAAATGCAACCTTCAATTGCTGGCATTACGTGTCTCAGTTAACTACCACATTAATAGCAAATTACTTTGATATCGAGGCACTAGTTATGTCGATCCGATGTAATCATTTTTCTATGGAAGAACTCTCATAGTGTAGGTATCATAAGAGTATAATGCGTTGACACCTAAGCGAAAAGATGATGTGGCACTGCAATTAAGATGTGAGAGAAGATTCTAGTACCATATTACTATATTACTATGATACAGTGTGGTAGCGTGTTAAACAAGAGTAAATAATAAGAAATAGATCATAATCATAACTTTGTATAAGATTCCATAAATTAATAAATAAAGTAACAATATGATGCTAGACTATGATACTACTACATATGCATTGGGATGTAATATCATATCCTAGTCCCTCTGTCTAGGTTTATGGACCCCTTAGCAAGTCAAACGTGATATGTTTATCTAAGGCTCGTCATAGTGGAAGTAATTTATTAGACTAGTAACATGCATATATTACTATCTTTATCTTTTTTTCTCTTGGACTAAGTTTGTATCATATTTAAAAAATCAATGAAAACACACAGCAGAGGCCTGCTGTTTCCCTCAAAACATATTATTATCTTTATAGTGGACAGTAATATATGCGTGGTAACATGCATGCCTTCATTTATTTACATGTAGACTCATTTTACCTTGAGGTGTGTTATGTTATGGTAACATATTAAGTTATCACAGACTCAGCTCTCTCATTAACTACTTGTCACATTAGCAAACTTGTCTTAAAGTTATTATGTTACTAGTTAAGTTACTCTCATCAAACTTGTCTTAAAATATATTATGTTACTAACTAAGTTACTCTCACTATGGTCAACCTAAGGCCCCACTAGATATATGCGTGTTTTCTTTCCTCGACCCCCTTCGTCGTACCCATGCACGATTGGGTTGCTGTTTCAGCTGAATCGTTGCATGCAGAAGAGTAACATGCAACCAGTTGTAAACAATAGTTTTCCAGCCCTGTTACGCGTGTGTGGTTGGTTGCATGCAAAAGCAAAGTTAGCAATTGGTTGTTGTGAGGATACTCGCATTAATATTATGCATATGATAGTAGTGTATGATACTGTTTTTAGTGTATAAATCATAGATTAGTATCTTAACTGATATTATTTATTGTCATACATGACATATAGTAGCATACTCGCTTCATCCTCGATTCAAAGAGTGTACTTCCAACTTTGTTGGAGGGTCAAAGTATCTCAAAGTTTGACCAAATTTGGGTAAAAATATATCAATATCTGTGAAACCAAATAGGTATATGACGAAAATATATTTTATCATGAATCTAATGCTACTAACTTGATGGCATAAAAGTTGGTGTATTATTGTATAAATACGATCAAACATAAAAAATTGATTTTCCAACAAAGTTGAAAGTTCACTTTTTAAAGGTTGGAGGGAGTAGACTTTATTATAATATGGTATCATAATATGATACACAACCCCTCTTTCTACATTTAGACTGACCATAAGATTGGTGTCATGCATATGATACTAGTCTAAGTTACTATCTTCACTAGAACATGATGACGCGCGTTGCCGCGCCCGCCTTTGTAAAGAAGGAATAACATAAATATTTGAAAAATGGTTGATATAACTTAAACAGATATTTGTTTGGATGTTTGGACATATGTTCATCGTCTCACATGAAAATGCTTTGTTTGCACACAGTATGTGTTTTTAGCAAGGATGTAACATAGGCACAATATTATCATCAATTTTAATACGAATGTGTAAGTATGCTCAAAATTAAATGTTAATATTTATTTGCTATTTTAAAGTACGTAGATGATCATGTGCGACATAGTTAAAACTTTAAGTAGAATAAGAATGTTGAAAGGGGGTGATCAAATTTGCAGTTCATTAATTATTCGCAGACCTTAAACCTCATTACTACGGAAATACAGAAAATAAAGGCCTAATTCCCACACACCGGTACCCATATGCAAGAACAACAATGGAGATCACATGATTGTCTCATAACTCACGCGTTACATCAGTTACATCCTCGTGGCATAAAACTACTGTGACGGAAAAGCATACCTGAAATGCCATATGCAAGTTTCATGAAAAAACAAATCATATCACCATGCAATGTCCTGATATACTTTAGTTGCAAGTTTATGGTCACCACATGACGGTAAATCAAACTTCACCTGACCTGGCCCGTGACTTCTGAAATAGTAGATTGCCCAAATGTGATAGTAAACAAAATAATCATATATGTATCGTAGACCCATATTGCATAAGCTGTGTTCCATGTAGTTACAACAATGAAAATTAAAGAGACTCTTCGTTTGAATGGCTACCATAGTAGTTTTTTGAGACACAATTTATATCTGACATGATTCAAGTCTTCATGGAGTCTATAGAAAATGCAAGCAACGAATGCTGAAAAGAACTTGGTCCAACTGATTCTCAAATAGATATTGGTGGGATCAAGTGGCTAACACACCACTAGACCATTGCAAGGATATCTCTAACAGTAGGAATTAGATAACTTGGTCTACCCAAAAACATACGGAAGTATAATAGCTGTGTACACTGTGTAAAATGAGATTTTTAAGTCAGGATTTGGAATACAGAAACGACTTTATATCCTTTCAGAAATGATTGACGAATGGTAACTGCTTACGAAAAGCAGTGGAGAAATTAATCATTACACTCTCACATGCCAAATCTAGAGCAGCTAATGCTTGGAAACAAATATTCAAAGCTCTTCCGACTTACCTATCAATTTCTTTGATACCCGTAGGAGAATAGCACTCAACACAAGGAGCGGCCATCAAATAAGAATTGAGAGAGAGAAAACACCTAATTTTCACCCTTGGTGTCCCTAGATAGCGAGGCTGAGGCTACGGCAATAAGCAGAACATGGAAATGACAGAACAAACTCGAATTGATCTGTAAGAAATAGTAAACAAAATACCTTCACCAAATCGAAGAGAAGACTTCTACTACTTTGCATCATTCCCGTGGTGTAGTAACCACCTAGGAAAAACATGCACGTACCCTTGATTGAAGTTGAAAAGAAGCAGAAGGAAAGGGGATAATGAGATTTGGGCGGATGGTTGTGGTGGGAAGGGCTACGGGACAGAAATAGGTAGTGGTCGGCTGGTTGCACCCGCACAAGGGTCTCCCCTTCCATCCCTACTTTTTTCTCCGCGACCGTAAGAAATCCACTGTCGTGCTATATAGCTCGCTTCCAAAGTCACTTGTAAGGATTGAATCCAATACGTGGAAGCAAATGACAGGAGATGATGGCCAGAAGGCAGCGGCCACGGCGGCATCTCTCCTTGACAGACTATTCCCGCTACTGCCTGCCGCCGGGAAGTTAACCTCTGTGGGCTTGGTGGTGGATGAGATGCGGCAATCAGCACTATGGTTTTGGGACGGCTTGCGGCGGCGAGAGGAGGCCGTCGCCACCAGCTCCGCTTGCACGAAGAGTTTTTTCTGAAATCGGAGACGAACAATACGTCGCACAGAAGCGTCCCAGAGACAAGCGGCCCATATTTGATGCCCTAGCCCCACGACGATCGCAGCCATCAATTCAGGATCGAATGATAAGCTGGATCAGTGAACGAGAAGGAGTTCAGGTCGGTCGTCGGAGTAGCAGCCCAGTAACGTTGGGCCGGCCCGGGACACACAGGCTGAGAGGTAGAAAAGGCCTTTGATTGCCTAAAAAAGTTGGCGGAGGATGCCAGAATGATCAGGAGCGTCAAATGAGATGATCGAATGGTAAAAAAGTTGGCGGAGGATGCCAGAATGATCAGGAGCGTCAAATGAGATGATCGAATGGTTATGAATGTCAAATCGATGTGGATGCCCCTAGCTAGCTCAGTTTTACTGTTTAGTAATAGTGCAAAGTAACATAATTGTAATACTCATCTTATGTTAGCTTGTAGACTCATCTTCTCTTGGGAAGCGCTATGTTACAGTAACATATTATGTTACTCTAAGACTACCCATAGTGGGAGTAACATAGGTGGTAACATCACACATATCTAGATAAAATAGATGATATAGCAAGCAATTAATGAAGAAAGAGAGGTAAAAGAAAATTTGTCTTGGAATACATGCCACATAAGCAAATTTGTCTTGAAATGCGCTATGTTATTACATAAGTTACTCCCACTATGACTAACATAAGACTAGCCACAATGCATAGTAACATACTCCCTCCGTCCGTGAATAAGTGTACTTCTAGCTTTTGTCTTAGGTTAAAATTTTAAAATTTTGACCAACTTTATAGGAAAAAGTACTAGCATTTATGACACTAAATTAATATTACTAGATCTATTTTGAAATATACTTCCATAATATATCAATTTGATGTCATATATGTTATTACTCTTTTGTATATAGTTGGTCAAAATTTCAAAACTTTGACTTAAGACAAAAGCTAGAAGTACACTTATTCACGGACGGAAAGAGTACACTAGTAACATACACATATCCTAGACTATGCTACTACCTTCATAGTGGGTAGTAACATCAGTGTGGTGTCATGCACAACTTCATTTATTAGGTTATAGACTCATATTGCATTGGGACATGTGATGTTACGGTAACTAGCTAAGTTACTCAAACTACCTCTCTCATCATTAACTCATTGCCACATAAGCAAATTTGCTGAGTAGGACTCGATGTTACTGCTGAAGTTACTCCCACTGTGGCTAGTCTAATGGGAGAATCATATGTAGTATCATGCATGTCAACTAGACATTTGCTGAGATGACACATAATTAAATAAGAAAAGAGAGAATTGAGTAAATATGATACAATATCATATTAAATAATGCACTAGTATGTGTCATGCATTACAATAAATGAGGTCGTTGTGATACCAAGTTATGATACTATGCAACTTGAGGTAGCACTAGTATCATATGCATGATAATTGTATATTAGAAAATCAAATCAACTATCTAATCGAGCATCAATCCTCGGAATTTTCTCCGTGACCAGAGGGATCAGAAAACTTGGCACCGGATTCCGAAGTACCAAAAAAACGAAGAAAGCAAAAGAAAAAGAGAAAATCCGAGCAGCGATGGAAATGTTTGATACTTTTCATTGCGACCAGTCTCAATTCTATTTAGATATATTACTTGCGTCCCAAAATTATTGTCTTAAGTTTCTCTAGATACAGTTGTATCTAACACTAAAATATGACTAGATACATCAGTACAGGACAAATCTAAGACAAGAATTTTGGGACGAAGTGAGTACTAACTATGATACTTCCACTGCGGGTAGTCTGATGCTTTGAAATAACTATGAATTAATCTAATTGGTTGTTGCTATGTACTGTATGAAATTAACGGATGGTTACCAATAGTATTTTTCGTTGGTCCTCTTGTTTTGCTAGTAGGCCCAATAAACCCGAACACATGGTGTAATATCATGTGCATGTCCCCTTGGAAGTGAATCTGCATGCATGAAGACAATTAACTCTCCTGTGCAAAATGAGAAAAGTGTCATGCCTACACGGGAGATATTTTTAAAAACATAAGGTCTTATATTTGTTTACGGAGGGAGTCACTATTAAGGAAAACATACAGATATGTTAAGGATACAACGGCGTGGACAGTTCTTTGACGAAAAGCAAACAGAACTAAAGTTCCACCGCTCCATAGACGAAACCTTGAACTTTGCCGCTCCTCCATCACAACAATCGCCAGATGACGATCGCGGCGCAAATCCAAGACACAAATAAGACAAGCCCATGGTCTCAAGGCGTTGGAAACCACAATAATAGCTCACCACAAGAGGCGGGGCCATGAAGAAAGATGGAGGAACATCCGTGGGGGCATCATCCCCGAGCTAATTGGGATGAAGATCCATGGGGACAAACGCCATAAAACTGGAAGAAGGATGACTACACTCCGCCAACAATCCACGAACACCTTATCGGATATGATGTTCCTTGATGACAAAACCCACCACAAGCCCCTCACCGACAGTAGTCACACTGTCGGCAAGATGAAGAAATGACCAGAGGATGTTTATTCTTGGATTGGAAGTGCCACCCCAACTCCACAAAGATGAAGACACAAAGAACACACTGCCTGTGCTCGAGCTCGTCACCCGTGGAGAAACCACTAGCTCAAGGGACCGAAAATCACATTATTAGGAGCGTCGTGCGACAAAAGCGACGAACAAGCCCTGACACACTCACTCACCAAATGGTTCGAGATCCCCCTCACGGCATCCCGACATGGCGGGCGAAGGAGATCGATGGCAGGGCCAATGAGAAGATGTAGGATTATTGCTTGTGTAGATTGAATCCGAGAGAAGAGAAGCGAAAGCTAGACGCGACTAGGGTTGTTGAATTAGTGGCGGTGGCGTTGTTTGGCGTTCAAGAAACTAACAAGAGAGAGCATTGAGGATAATGATAGATTTTTTTAGGAGGACTAGATAATTGCCCGTGCGTTGCAACGGAAAAAATAGGTATAGCTCAAATGACGTGTGTAAGTTAACTCCGAGTTACCACACATGAAAATGCATGGTGTCTCTTCTCCATCAACACCTGTTTTTGGCTCACCACAAATGAAATTCCGTCATCAATCCTTCTCTGTGATTGTAATCCCACAAATATTGTCTCTGATATTATTCTACCTAAATCACATATATGGCCACAATGAATGTTATTGGTGATGCACAAGCATGGCCTGTCATTTTCTTAATCACCAAACCAGCCTATTTCATTTATCAACAAACTAACCCTTATACTGGACACAATCATTAAATACATAACACATGGATAGACTAAATAATAATGGATAGGGGCATTGGATGACAAGTTGAAAACAAGAAACTTGTGAAAACAAATAACCAAATCTCATTCATATGGTAGAGAAAATATCCATCGCCACATGTTGCTGGTTTGAAGGCATGCTAGGTTCAACAACGGTCATTTTCTCTTCCTTAGCATTACAATATCCCTCTTTTCCTCCATCCGCCATGATATTTACGTTACGATTACATGCGAGTCATACAAATATTCTTCAGGCTACATTGATCAAGCGGCGTTTCTGCTTTTCGGTACATAAAGATGATGTATAATAATCAGAAAGGTAACATTCAGTCAATCTTCTGCGGACCATTGAGAACCTTGTGTGAACTGGATCCATATAATGATAGGTTGTTCTCTTGATGGTTGCATGGTATCTGTGCATTGTCTGTCTTGGTTCTCTTAATTTTCATCACATGCAAAATTTCCCGTCCATGAATAGAAATCAAAATATTTCCCGTCCAAATAGAAGAAGAATCAAACTTCACAATAAGGCTGAGTTTTGTAAAATAAAGTCAGTTCAGTTGCAACTGAATAGTAAGCCATTACCAAAGTTGGTACATGTAACCAGGTATGGTAATATAATCCAGCGAAATCAAGGATGATACACAATCCAACAAAATAATTTACAATCAATCAGGTTATGTTAATGTGGAGAGAAAATGACTACTAACTGAAGTGATTAGAAATCCATAGTATTGTGCAAGGAATATGAATAAATAGCAAGAAGCGCGATGTGCTATGGAATATTTGAACGACCCAACTGTACTACTACATATATCTTGCTAGTCTTTTGGTTAGCGAGAGCTCAGATAGTAGTATTGTTAAAAGTATGGGAATACAAATATACATATTGCTAGTCTTCCAGGGATATATGCAACAAAAATCTATCCTAACTAAGAGTACAGCCGGACTTGCAAAGGGTTTACGTTTTCTGCAACATGAATAAAATATACTCCCTCTGTTTCTAAATATAAGTCTTTTTAGAGGTTTCAAATGGACTACAACATAGAGATGTATATAGACATATTTTAGAGTGTAGATTCACTCATTTTTCTCCATATGTCCGTTGTTGAAATCTCTAAAAAGACATATATTTGGGAATGGAGGAAGTAGCTAATATAAGATTAATCAATGTGTATTGAGCGCCTGATTTCCCCGAGAAATATAAAAAATATATTCGTGGGATGACCCTGAAAGGGAGGAAGAGGAACATTGCAGCAATGAAGAAAAAGCAATGTAGACGTACATAACTGCGTCATGCACGGTAGCTCCCCATCTTGGCATTTCCTGTAGAACATCCTCGTAACTATACCATAGAAAAAGTAAATCAAATGGCAACCAAGCAGACAAGAAAATATCTGAAAATTATAAACAGAAAAGTATTTAAAAATCTTGAAAGGATTTAACAAAACAAGCCTCGCAGCAACACTGATGACCTTTGTCGCGCCGCTCGTTGCCGCATCCTTCAAGCTAGCAGTTGACGCTCAGTCGGTCGTTTGCCCGGGAGTCTGCGGTCTAGCCAACCTCGGTCCTTCCGAAAAAGGCTTGGTTGTGGTCCAATCATGAACTGGTGGAAGACGCTCGTGGGGAGGGTTCAGCAGTGATGCTCAAGGCGACTACATCAGGAAAAGGGCTCGGCGGCGACAGTCAACATAGGCGCGCAGAGGCGACGTGGGTCTGGGCCTCAAGTCTCCTCCATTGTTTGTGCAGACTTGAGGCGAGTACTCCAGTCTCTTCTCCTCAAGGAGGATGGTGACCTCGAGGGGCACGGTGCGAGCGGGATCCCAGCAGCGTTGCATGTATGGTCTTGCGTTCCCATGTAGGGTCTTCTCATCATCATGAGATGAATTAGAGGAAATCAATAAAGGAAGCAAGAGATTTTATGGGCAAAAAATAAAGACAGAAAAGGCAGGAAATTGATTACCATATGATACGATTTGTGTATTGTGTTACCAAAGAATGACGGAATTGATTGTGTTCTGCGTTACAGAAAATAAGGAAGAGAAGAATTCGGTCCGTGATTGGCGTGAATTGGTTGTGTTATATGTGTTACCGAATAAGAGATTGACTACCATACCATACAAGAATTGATTGCTGTTACCAAAGATTGATCCTGGTATGTCCGGCCAGATGAAACCCGATTCTAAATAAAAAAAACGGAAAGGAGAGGAAAATCCGTGTGGAGATATCGTACGGGGAGGGAGGACGAAGGGTGGAACGACGTAAGACGGAGAACGGAACACTCCGTTTCTTTTAGGTAGTAGAGATGAGGCAGTTAATTACGGGAAGTTATTCGTCGGGCCTACAACACTGCTCACTATGGGAGTATATCATAACTAGTAAGATGCATCTTCATACAATGTCAACTAAGCATATTGATGGCATTTTGTATTTAAAAATAAGGAGGATTACCTCCGGCTCTACATCATTATGATGCACACAACCATATATTATTAAAGTTCAAATACCAAGCACAGTACTAAAGTACACCAGCATATTGATGACATGACATAGTATTAACTGAGGAAAAAGAAAACACTAGTACTCCCTCCGGTCCTTTTTACTCTGCATATTAGATTTTTGTGAAGTCAAACTTTGCAAAGTTTGACAAAATTTATATTAAAAATAATATCAACATCTATAATACCAAATATATATATTATAAAACTACATTTCATAATGAATCTAAAAATATTGATTTGGCATTGTGAATGTTGATACCTTTTTCTCTATAAATTTGGTCAAAATAGATATACTTTAACTTCGGGCAAAACTTATATGCAGACTAAAAAGGACCGGATGAAGTATCATATCAAGATACCACGTCATAAACATTATGTGCTCTTATATGTCATAAAAATAACAAATAAGCTCATTTGAAATACCAATTATGATATTATGCACTATAGAGATGGTATCATAGACTAGTATCACATGCATATCATAATTCCTGCTACGAGCAGCCTAGGAACATGAAATACCCGGGAAAGCCGAGCCGCATATGATATCCGAACATAGGAAGCATAGGTTTGTGTCTTTGATGTATCTTGTGTCCGCAAAATTTCAAGAAGAATAGTAACGGAGCTGGGTGCGAGGGAGAGTCGTGATTTCAACCTTCATCCTTCAACCTTCAACCACAATAATGGCGATGGCGGCGAGCGAATGGTGACGATGATTGAAGGTTTTTTGCCTTATGCAATTGGGCTTCCGTTTATGGGTCATACGTCTTTAGGCATTGTTGGGTTGCTTTCTAGTTTCCAACTACGTGTCATCACATGCTACTTTCCAACTCTAGTCCCGTGTCAGCCTCGCCGCCCCACCCTCCACTCATCGCCACTCACCGCCATGCACTCGCCCCCCCCCCCACCCCCTCCCCGCCATCTCTCTGTACCCCCAAATTCCGGTTTCTTTGGCGAGCCCGGACCACGTGCACCCCAGGGCCGTCTCCAAAAATTTGGGGCCCTGGTGCAATATGTAAAATGGGGCCCTATTTTTTTTAGTTACATAATTATTGTAATTAAATCATACTCTCACTTAATTATATAACTTTAAATTTGTGTATATTCGTACATATTTTGAAATGTATCAAACATCAATGCTTAAAGAGTAAGGGTAGTACTAAAGAAATAAACTAAACATGTCTCTTCTTAGGTTTTTCAACACTAGAACCATACTACCTCCATTCCTAAAAGTAAGGCCTATTTTGTTTTGTTAAGACATATATTTGTCCAATAATTACTCCATATATAGATGGTTATATGACATGAAATTTGTGTCGCTAGATTCATATTTGAAAGTACTTTGTTATGATAATGATTTTGTATCACATAAACATATATTAAAAGAGTAATTATTGGTCAAAGTCCCGTCTTAACAAAATGAAATACGCATTATTCATTGGAACGGAGGGAGTAGCTGGGATGCATGATTCTTCTTTTTTATAAACCAAACAAATGTAATAACAATGAATTCAAACATTATATAAAATATATGTTTATCATCAAGATAATAAAACAGAAGGAGATCAATCCCTGAATTTTGAACGAGCAGCTATCTTGAAATTCTTAGATGTGTGATAACTTGAGCAACTAATCACTCGATAGATGAACTGATGCACATGTACACAAAAGATGAAAAGAAGAAAATCAATACAACTATTCAATATAGTGTTTGTGAGGATAAACCGATGAAAAGTGTAATTATTCACCATAGTCTTTGTCAAGACAAACTAATGGAGAAAATGTAATTATTCAATACAGTTTACGGAGATGAACATGAATACTCATTATTATAATTATTCAACAAACAAATAGACTAAAGAAAAAGAAAAGAGACAAAAGTAAATGCTTGCACGAATCTTAGCATAAAATCAATGACATACGACTTAGATGTGCAATACTTAAAGCACATGTATGTGCTTTAGGAAATAGGCTTTTGGCTTAAGTGCCCTTGAAGTGATAAACCGATCTGTGATATATCCGGGCGCTCTGCCGTCGGCTGCTTCGGCTTGGGGCATTGGCTGGCTGGCGCTGCGACGCTGCCTTGCAAACGCCGTTGGGTCTGCCAGTCGCCGCCTTGCTCCGTGCGGTCGTCTTGATCCGTCGAGCTAGCAGAATTGAATCAGGTTTTTTAGGGATATATAATCGCAATCAGTTGGGCTTGGAGGGAGATATGTCTACAAAAGTATCCCCTCCGTTCCGAATTACTTGTCGCACGTATGGATGTATCTAGATGTATTTTAGTTCTAGATACATCCATTTCAGCGACGAGTAATTTGGAACGGAGGGAGTACTTGCATATCCAGCCTTTTTTTGGAGAATTCTTTCTTGCGTATCCAGCCTTGTTTTAGGGGAAACACCCTAACCGTATTACTAATGGTTCTGTTTACACAGCCCGGGGGCTCCAAACGCCACATATAGCGGTCATGAATAAAACTCACGACATGTTTTGAGATAACTCCAGAAATTATCGTTCTAAGGTCTGAAATCTCGTTTATGATCATGGCATTTTCTCCAAGATTTCCATCATGAATATTTCGGATCACACCTTGGCAATCAGAGGCTACCTGTACCGACATAACTCCTTGATCTTGAGCAAGGCATAGGCTTCTGTACAAGCTATTGCTTCCCCACATAAGGGATCTTGAGCACCCTCCATAACTAGCGTAACCAGTTTTTTTTTTTTTGAGAAACAATTAGCGTATCCAGTTTTTTTTTTGAGTAAATTAGCGTATCCAGCTGAATCGATCGAGTTCGCAAGGGAGAATTGGCTAGCGCCAGGCCCATAGAGGCCTTCCTGTCATCCCCGAGCCTCCCATGGATAGTCTGCGGCTTTGGTGCTGCATCTCGTCTCCTTCCTTCTGCCACAAATCGACTGACCCAACATCGAAATCCAGGCAACTTTTTTTACATTTAGCTATTCTGGACCCTAAAAAAAAAACTATTCTAGGTTTGTATTATGTCCTTTTCATCTAATGATACCATATTCATATTTCAGGATGTGCAGCCGCGACAAGAACGGACTAGATTATCAACTGTTCTTTAATACCAGAGGAGCATTTAAGCCTATTGGCTGGAGTGGACTGACTGTAATTGCCTGTTTTTGTGGTGTGCTGAAAATCATCTGGATGAAGTATCGGATCGCTAGCATGGTGCTCTTATTGAGTCCAATACTTGTCCGGTCATTATCTGAGGTGTCACCAGGAGTATGGTATCCGATGCGTAGTGCTGCATCACTAGGGAGTCCATTAGTTGCAATCGTATTGCTAGCTCCCTCTATATCAAAAGACCACTCGTTGTTCGAATGGGCAGTGTTCTTAGTACTACTTGGGGCAGTGCTCGTAGCAACAATAAGCAATCTGCACGTCAGAAGAACCAATAAATTTGTGGACAGTCTTCCAGGCAGCAAACAAGAATCTTGGTGTCAAGTTATTATAAACATGTGCATGATTGCTGCTCTAGGGATGCTGGTGTACATGTTTGGTGCACATGAACATGAAACATCAACGATGATCATAATTGAAGTATGTGCACTAGTGATACTGTCATTTGGCAACTTACAGATTCCAGCAGCAGTTGTGCGTGTCATTCTAGCATCAGGTGGGTTTACCCTAGTAGATCGTAGTACTGAGCCTGCATACAATGAAAAACTTGATGGTCAACAAAACATTAAAGCATCTCTAAAAATCTTTTATGGGATTATGCTTGCACAAGGAATACTCTATGCCATGGCCTGCATGTTCGAGTTCTTCTCTTACATCCCTCGAAGATCCCTCGCCTGCCGTGTTGGAGTTAATGCTCAGTGGGGAAAGAAATCTGTCAATATGTATTATGCATATGCGTCAGAGAAATGCAAGCAAGGGGGTGTTCTTGCTCCAAAGAAGATCAGCCTCAGCACCTTTGCCATGGATTCTGTGAAGTCGGATTTTTTTTTGGAGAAATCAGATTCAACCAAAAATCAGCTCTACGGGGTACAAGTGGTGCACAACTTTCTGCAAAGTGAAGTAACCAAGGCACAACTCCTTTCAAAACTCGCCACTTCTAACAAGACGATGACCAGAATAATCAGAATGTTGGATTGGACAAGTCCAAAGGATACAGCTATCAGATTATATGCCGCAAAGGTCATGGTGGAGCTTGCAAAGAATCTCCGTGTTGGCACTATCCCTGGTACAATGCAGCTTGTATCTGCACTTCTTGACGCTGAAAGCAGACTGAAAAGAGGAAATCCACTCTTAGACACCGATGATGAACACGAAGAAAGACAAGCTCCATTTCTGGAAGGTAACCAAGAGCAAGGATATCATCATACGGTAAGGGATGTAGCTGATAACCAAGGGCAAAGGCCCAACCCAGTTCAAGACACTGATGATCTGCTCGAGGAAACACAAAACTGCTCGACCCAACAAGCTTGCAACGACAAACATAACTACATACTCAAATGCTGGCAGTGGATTTCAGAATTACGTCCAATTCCCAATGAACAACCATCGACAGACCATGATCTTCTCCCTGCACTGGCCATGACAATTATTGAAAATCTTGCTGGTTGTGATCAAGACAACTGTGTGGAGATCAGCAAAGCAGCTGATCTTATCTCGAAGATCATAGGATTCACAAGCTACAGAAGTGACACAATGAATACTGATATAGAACAGAAGATCCTACTGAAGTCATCACTGAAGGTACTCCAAAGGCTCACAAGCATTGGCGGGGAAATTGGCATCACACTGCGGTGCAAGATATCGAAACACCCCTTCCTACTGAGTAACCTCTCAGACATCCTTGGAGACGACAAGAGCAGCCAGATATCGAGAAAGTTGGTGGCGGGAATACTCAGAAACATTGCCATTGATGAGAAAACAAGACAGGACATTGGTCGCTTCCAAATGATCATCACCAAGCTGATGCAGACATTTCTCAGTGCAGAAGGAACCATGAGTGCCAATTCTGATCACTTGTCAAGGAAGGTCGCCGGGCAAGCACTGGCAATGCTGACAGTACAAAGTGTTCAAAACTGCTTGGTTATACTGAAGGAGCCAGAGTTCATGAAGGAACTCAAAATCTTGATCCATGATAAACGGTACATATATGTGGCGGCAAGCATGTTGCGTAATCTGTGCCTGCACAGTGAAGCCGAGCTCAGAGACTCAGACCTGAAGGAGCTATGTCATACCTTACGAGAGGTGAGCCCCGCTACTTCAAGCAACAAGTGCTTTACATATATTTGACATGTCATCATGAAAATTTGACCAGTACATTTGCTCATTTAGTTACCACTGTACTATATAGATAAAGCTATACATCATTTTCTTTACTGGTAACGGTACATCTCATTTACAGGTGTGGGAAAGAATAATGGACGTGGATGGGGCAAACTAGAGATCCTGATTGGGCTTAGTTCACAGATATGTAAAGTTAATCCTAAAGACTTCACCCGTGAACTCGACAATGGTCAGATTAAGCAGAGATTTCTGAAGAGGCTTATCGACACACTGAATGAAAATATGAAACCTAGCACTCATTGTCCTGGGATCAGGAGGGTGATAGTTGAGCAAATCATACACTTGATGGAGTGCAATTCTAGTTATGCAGATTGCTTGAGTGAATTCAGGATGACAGAAGCATTATCAATGGTAGAACAAACACTGTCAGAGGCTGAGGACTACAGGCTCTTCTTGGGTGATGAAGGATTTATGAAGTACAACGTGCCTTTATCCAATTTTGTCGCCATAGCAAAAAAAATGTATGCGTTGCGCTGTGTTATGGCCCAGGCGCAGGAGAATAGGGATTAAGAGTTTAAGACTTTTATAGTAGGGTTTTAGTCCCGTAGAAGGTTTCCCTACTGTATCCATGTCTATTAAGAGTCCAAGTCTATTAAGTTCCTTTTAAAGTTTCTTACCTACCAAGTCATTGTAACCGTGGCTATATAATTTTAGGGAAGATTATTCTGAAAATCAAACAATGAATTAAACTCCAAGTGATCTACGTCCATGTCCCTCCTCGTCCGTATCCATCATGCTTTTTTGTATAAAGGACCACCCGCACCAACGAATTGGCAGAAAAGATCCCGTGCTGATATTATTGTCAAATCTAACCTGTCGCTAGCTGGCCATGTGACACGTGGCAAATGCCGCTATCCCATATGGAAGCATGTACTATTCATGTATAGTTCATATGCAACAACAGTTTCCATGAACTACGACAGTACTAGGCAGCGCACATTACAGCCGCCATCCCTGATGGTGATGGCGGCATGTGATGTTCGCAAGGATGAACATAATTCAGAAAATAACAAAAAAAATTGAAAAACATGGAGGATGAAGCGTAATTTGAAAAAACAGTAGAAAAATAAAATAACATATTAAAAAAATTGGCACGAAAGATGATCCAATATTCTAGATGCATGCATATTTTGGTGTTGAGATGACATAGGAGAGCTCTGAAAAACAAACAAATCGAGCAAAAAGAAGCTTAGTACGCTTGAGGATCTTTGGTGCCAAAAATTCCAGATTTCTTATTTTTTTACTATATTTCACAAATTACGGTTCAACCACATAAACGGTATGTGTCAGCATAGGGGATGGTGGCATGTACTGTCGTCCCCGTTCCAAAGCAGTTTGAGCATGAACAGTACATGCCGCCATAGAGGAAGGCCGCATGTGCCATGGTAGGTAGGACTTCTACTTTGTCTTTCTTGAATGAATGAAAAATTGTTTGCAGTGAGGATAAAGGATAATCATATCATTTTATCTGTATTTTATTTCTCTGCCTTGTCTTCTACCAGGCATTATTTGTAATTTAAATGCTTATTAATTTGTCTTCAAATGTTTGTGAAACAATGCTGTGGATTATTCAGCTGATTAAGATCAGCACCGCTACAAAACAAACACCTGTGCACAAAATAAGGGTCGCATTTAAAAACAAATAAATAGGGCATCACTATTAAAGAGAAGAAGATGGCATCATGTTGCAGCACAGATACTGCAGAATTGCTTCCTACTGATAAGTGTGCTTCGCGCAGACAGGCATGGATATGTTGCAGGAAAGTCTGCAGATTCCGTGTAAGCACCCAAGAGCCGGTCTCAGATAACTTGTATTTACTTTTTCTGTGGTCGGACCTTCCATTTGCAGCTGCTATAGATCAAATGAGTCCTTTATATTTGCGTCACACTCCTGGTTGTATTCGTTTCGCTGTCACTTCATCGACAGTTGTTGGAAAGAGTGGCTGAGGCATAGGGGATAAAACTAGATGACTTAGTAAAATTCCGTCCATGAATATCTAATGTCATCTCTGAATATTCTGAGCAAGCTCTGAAGCAATATACTAGTAGTGACAGAATGGAAAAAAAAACATGGACAAGCTGATCGATGCACTGAATGCAGATACAAAGCCAGTGCTTGTAATCCAGGAATAATAAGGCAGATAACTAACCACAGGATGTACATCAGTACATGATGCAGTTGAATCATCACTTTGTAAACTATCCGGGGATTGCTAGATGACATGAGCACGTCAAAGGTAGAAACAATGGCTAGCTTACGGGGTTCCCATGAGCAAGCAGGGATCAAGCAGTACTATGGCAATAGCATTACCTCTCCCTCTTTTGGAAGCAGCAGAAGTTGCAGAACAGTTGATGACTGGACATTCACCTTGAAATCAAATCAAACTCCTCCTCCACCACCACCGCTCGACCTGACCGCCCTTGCCCATAGCAGGCCGGTGGCGGAGCTCGATGACGCGGGTGGCGTCGCAGGCCACTGAGGATGCCTCCCCCCTCTGGCCCCACACGCCAGTGGCAGGAGCAGGGCAGCGACGACGAGCTCCACGCGAGGAAGGTGGTGGCTCGGATGACGTGCAGTGCGGCGCGCTTGACACGGCGACGGCGACCTCCAGTGCGTCTTCACGCGGCGGCGGCGGAGAGGCGGGGGTTCGGTGCGGCGTGGGCGCTGCTGTGTATCGCTCGTTGCGAGCAATACACACACACAGCGCGTCGCTCGCGCGAGGCGCTCGGTGGACCGGCCCATTATTGCGCCTCGCTCGCTCGCCAGTAATGTCTAGTAGTATTTTAAACCCTGGTTTGATTTTGTAGAGGCGGTCCGGATCAAAGCCTGAACTCCAACTCCCTGAAGTCGACACCCTATATTCAGTGATCCCGCCCAATTCAAACCCTGAACCTATTTGTCGCACCAGGAAAAGGACAACCCCGACCGAGATAACCTACTCCTTTTTTTTGCGGGGCGGGATAACCTACTCCTCTTACGGACTATTCAGACACACGCGTCATATCCATCTTTCTTCCCTTTTTCTTTACGTCTCTCTCACCTCACAACAGATCCGTTAAAAAAGCCTGACTACATAATAGGCACGACCAACGTGTGCACGCTTGCTTGGGTCCGGCACCGGCCGCAGTAGCTAGCAAGGTGGCTCAACGGGAGCCATTTTTGCGGTTCTGACCTGAGAAGAGAGTCGACAAAGAAAGGAGAGGAGTGCCAATGAGGTGCGACGTGGTTGCAGGTTGCGCCACTGGCCGGAGTGGAATCGTAG